>NC_069500.1:1402270728-1402493560 GCF_027579735.1 Bombina bombina
CCCCCCCCCCAACATTACAACCCACCACCCACATACCCCTAATCTAACCCAAACCCCCCTTAAATAAACCTAACACTAAGCCCCTGAAGATCTTCCTACCTTATCTTCACCTGGCCGGGTATCACACCGATCGGTCCTGGCTCCAAAATCTTCATCCAACCCAAGCGGGGGCTAGACATCCATCATCCGGCAGCTGAAGAGGTCCAGAAGAGGCTCCAAAATCTTCATCCTATCCGGGAAGAAGAGGCGATCCAGACCGGCAACCATCTTGATCCAAGCGGCATCTTCTATCTTCATCCGATGAGGACCGGCTCCATCGTGAAGACCTCCAGCGGGGATCAATCTTCTTCTGACGACGTCCAACTGAAGAATGACGGTTCCTTTAAGGGACGTCATCCAAGATGGCGTCCCTCGAATTCCAATTGGCTGATAGGATTCTGTCAGCCAATCGGAATTAAGGTAGGAAAATTCTGATTGGCTGATGGAATCAGCCAATCAGATTCAAGTTCAATCCGATTGGCTGATCCGATCAGCCAATCAGATTGAGCTCGCATTCTATTGGCTGTTCCGATCAGCCAATAGAATGCGAGCTCAATCTGATTGGCTGATCGGATCAGCCAATCAGATTGAAGTTGAATCTGATTGGCTGATTCCATCAGCCAATCAGAATTTCCTACCTTAATTCTGATTGGCTGATAGAATCCTATCAGCCAATCGGAATTCGAGGGACGCCATCTTGGATGACGTCCCTTAAAGGAACCATCATTCTTCAGTTGGACGTTGTCGGAAGAAGATTGATCCACGCTGGAGGTCTTCACGATGGAGCCGGTCCTCATCGGATGAAGATAGAAGATGCCGCTTGGATCAAGATGGTTGCCGGTCTGGATCGCCTCTTCTTCCCGGATAGGATGAAGATTTTGGAGCCTCTTCTGGACCTCCTCAGCCGCCGGATGATGGATGTCTAGCCCCCGCTTGGGTTGGATGAAGATTTTGGAGCCAGGACCGATTGGTGTGATACCCGGCAAGGTGAAGATAAGGAAGGAAGATCTTCAGGGGCTTAGTGTTAGGTTTATTTAAGGGGGGTTTGGGTTAGATTAGGGGTATGTGGGTGGTGGGTTGTAATGTTGGGGGGGTATTGTATGTATTTTTTTACAGGCAAAAGAGCTGAATTCTTTGGGGCATGCCCCGCAAAGGGCCCTGTTCAGGGCTGGTAAGGTAAAAGAGCTTTGAACTTTTGTAATTTAGAATAGGGTAGGGCATTTTTTTATTTTGGGGTTTTTTGTTATTTTATTAGGGTGCTTAGAGTAGGTGTAATTAGTTTAAAATTGTTGTAATTTTTTTCTAATGTTTGTAAATATTTTTTTATTTTTTGTAACTTAGTTCTTTTTTATTTTTTGTACTTTAGTTAGTTTATTTTATTGTAGTTATTTGTAGGAATTGTATTTAATTTATTTATTGATAGTGTAGTGTTAGGTTTAATTGTAACTTAGGTTAGGATTTATTTTACAGGTGATTTTGTAATTATTTTAACTATTTTAGCTATTAAATAGTTCTTAACTATTTAATAGCTATTGTACCTGGTTAAAATAAATACAAAGTTACCTGTAAAATAAATATAAATCCTAAAATAGCTATAATATAATTTATATTGTAGCTATATTAGGGTTTATTTTACAGGTAAGTATTTAGCTTTAAATAGGAAAAATTTATTTAATAAGAGTTAATTTATTTCGTTAGATTTAAATTATATTTAATTTAGGGGGTGTTAGGGTTAATGTTAGACTTAGCTTTAGGGGTTAATAAATTTATTAGAGTAGCGGTGAGCTCCTGTCGACAGATTAGGGGTTAATACTTGAAGTTAGGTGTCGGCAATGTTAGGGAGGGCAGATTAGGGGTGGGGTTAATAAGTGTAGTTAGGTGGAGGCAACGTTGGGGGCGGCAGATTAGGGGTTAATAAATATAATATAGGGGTCGGCGATGTTAGGGCAGCAGATTAGGGGTACATAGGGATAATGTAGGTGGCGGGGGTGTACGGAGCGGCAGACTAGGGGTTAAAAATAATATGCAGGGGTCAGCGATAGCGGGGGCGGCAGATTAGGGGTTAATAAGTGTAAGGTTAGGGGTGTTTAGACTTGGGGTACATGTTAGAGTGTTAGGTGCAGACGTAGGAAGTGTTTCCCCATAGGAAACAATGGGGCTGCGTTAGGAGCTGAACGCGGCTTTTTTGCAGGTGTTAGGTGTTTTTTCAGCTCAAACAGCCCCATTGTTTTCTATGGGGGAATCATGCACGAGCACGTTTTTGAAGCTGGCCGTGTCCGTAAGCAACTCTGGTATCGAGAGTTGCAGTGGCGGTAAATATGCCTGTACGCTCCCTTTTTGGAACCTAACGCAGCCATTCTGTGAACTCTCAATACCAGAGGTATTTAAAAGGTGCGGCCAGAAAAAAGACAGTGTTAGCTACGCGTGTCTTTACCGACAAAACTCTAAATCTAGGCGTATTAGTTTAATCAATTTCTATACTAATGTATTTTTAATTTTAAATATGCACCAAAAAATTAATTTTTTTGTAATCAAATTTTTTTTATTGAGACAAACTTCATGATAACATACTAATGCCTTTGGGGCGAGTGTACATAGATCAGCAATAATCTCATGAATTAAACATGTAAAAAAACTTTTTAAGTATGAAAGTTGGTAGTAGGCAGAGTGTATAGAGTTAATAGTCTCTTTTTATAGGGGGATAATAGGGAGAGGATGGCAAGTAGCTGTGGCTGCAAGAAATGGTGAGATAATACCTGTATTTCCAAGTTAAGAGAGTAGAGCAATACGGAGACGATGTGGGGTGGGTTCGGGGGAAGAGGGGGGAGTGCGAGGGGGAAAAAGGAAGGGAGGTGAGAAGAAAAAAAAAGGGGGAAGGAGGAGGGGGGGGAGGGGGTCAGCGCTTCACTGTGGGGATTTGGGGCTTGAATCCCATTTAGGGAATTTCGTGATCCAAGGGGACCATATTGCATGGAATGAGTCCACTTTATCTAGGACCTTATATGAATTCTGTTCCATTTGTCCGACAAAGTGAACTGTGGAGAGCACTTGTGAGAGAGAAGGGGACCTTTCCTCTTTCCAAGCTCTGGCAAGCGCGAGTTTTGTTGCCATGAGGATATAAATTGTAAGGGCTTCCCCCGAGGGGGTAAGGTTAGGCATTGGTATATGAAGGAGAGCTACCTCTGGGGTGTTTGGAGGGGTGAGGCCAAGTGATTGGAGGAGTGTGTATATTTCCCTCCATAGCGGTTGGATGACTGGGCTGGTCCACCATATGTGTAGTGTTGACCCATTCATTTTGCAGTTTCTCCAGCAACTTGGGGGATGCGACTGGTAAATCCTATGCAATGTAACAGGGACTAGGTGCCAACGGACTAGAACTTTGTAGTGAAGCTCCCAAAGTGTGGCGCAATGAAGGAGCTTCTTGGTAGTCATGATTCTGACATGCCAGACATGTCTAGTATTACAGTGAACCCAATTTCTCTTTCCCAAGCATGATGTTGTGGTATTTTATGAGGGGATAGGGAGTTAGTGAGGAGATTGTAGTGGAAAGAGAGATGATGTTTAAGGTTATGGGTAGGGATGGGCGAATGTTTTGCAACATTCGAAAAACGGCACGAATTTTAACACATTCGTTCGTTCGAATCGAATTTCGAATGTTTACATAACATTCTAACATTCGATTTTCGAATGTTCGGTTTCGAATTTTACGATTACATTCGAAAATATTCGAATTAGAAAAATTCGAATTTAGATTGTAATAGTATTTCTAATGCTTTTTCTTTAAATGTAATATTCGAATTATGCAATATTCGAATTCGAAAAATTCGAATTTAGATTGTAATAGTATTTCTAATGCTTTTTCTTTAAATGTAATATTCGAATTATGCAATATTCGAATTAGAAAAATTCGAATTTAGATTGTAATAGTATTTCTAATGCTTTTTCTTTAAATGTAATATTCGAATTATGCAATACGTGTATTCGAATTCGAAAAATTCGAATTTAGATTGTAATAGTATTTCTAATGCTTTTTCTTTAAATGTAATATTCGAATTATGCAATATTCGAAATCGAAAAATTCGAATTTAGATTGTAATAGCATCTCTAATGCTTTTTCTTTAAATGTAATATTCGAATTATGCAATACGTGTATTCGAATTCGAAAAATTCGAATTTAGATTGTAATAGTATTTCTAATGCTTTTAAATGTAATATTCGAATTATGCAATATTCGAATTAGAAAAATTCGAATTTATATTCGAATTCGAAAAATTCGAATTTATATTCGAATTCGAATTTCGAATGTAGACATTCGATATAATTATAAACATTCAAATTCGAAAGTGACATTCGAAAACTGTAAATAACATTCGATTTTCGAATTTTTAAGAATATTCGTTCTTATCGACATTCGAATTTAGAATTCGAATTTCGGTAATAACATTCGTTCTACATTCGAAATTCGAAAATTTGCACATTCGCCCATCCCTAGTTATGGGCCTCCTGCCAAGCCCTCTCCCACACTGTCTTAGATCGTAATGATCTTTTTGGGTAGCCCCAGGTACGTGGACGTATGCTCAGTTGATATCCTTCGAAACTAAGTCTAGGGGGGAGGTGGAATTTAATACAAATTGCGGGATGAGAAAGCCAGGAGTCATTTTCGTAAAAGTCTGTCACAAGTAGTGTTCGTAGTTGTGGCCATAAGTCAGGATGAGAGTCTGGTAGACAGAACAGTGCGGCAGAAATTGTGAGTAAAGGGGAAGGGGAAGGGGCGATAGCTGGGTTGTGCACCAAAAATGTTTTAACAAATAAGAGATATATAGTTTGTATGCTGCATGAAACTGTCATGTTACACCTATCCCTATTGTAAACACACACCATTTACTAAGTCATGTGACCAGTAAGGGTGTGTGTGTTTTTCTGGCTCTCTGATTGGTCAGCCATGTGTATATAATGTAGCAAGAAACGCGTCGCTGTATTTTATCTATGTGTTTAGTAAACACTTGTTTTTAAGTTTTCCTAAGTTACTTGTTATTTTTGATTCCACTTTTTTATTCACAATAACAAACCTTTGTTGTGGCTGTTAACCACACCCTGAACTCTGCAAGCAAGCTGAAAGATACACCATACACCTGGTTTCACTTGATCGTGGAGGAGAGCTTGCCAGACTGCTCAGAGGCTCTGGCCTGCCTTGTCTGTACTACATTACAGTGCTAGACCACACGTGAGTGTAATTTATCCACCTATTAGCAAAATAATTTTATTCATACAGTATTATGCTATGTGGGGATTGTCTCTTATATTTATAGAGCACACATCAGAGTGAAACACTCCTTGCAGTTGTTTCTGTCATATATACCTGGAGAGAGTTCACCGGACAACTCAGAGGATCCGGTCTGCTTAGTTTGCACTACATTATAGTACTTTAATACATGTGAGTGTATTTGTGTCACACTATATATCTAGCATATATCTGCAGAATCACGCTATGTTGGCACCTTCTCTCTTTTCTATAAATACACAAATAAACCTTAAAAATGCCAATCTCATACATTTTAAGGCTTCCAGGGAGTTACGTTGCTTTTTTTAGTCAGTGCAAGGATTACTGCACCGGCCATGTGTGGCGAGATGAGAATGGAGTAGATTTTCTGAATTCTGCGTGCATAAGTCGTTACGCTGTATATTGGATACTTAATTGTGCGGCTGTTCTATGTTAGTCTATGGGAGTAAAAAATGCGGCCGACAGGTGAAATATACGCGCGTAACTTGTATGCTACGCTGTATATGTAATACCAAAATCGCGTAAAAACAGGTGGCGCCAGCTTTTGCGGGCGACGCCGCATATGTAATGGAGCCCATTATTTCAATATATGGCTGATAATTTTCTTCTAACATGTAGAGTTTTTTTTATAAAGTCATCACTGCCAATATCCATATATTTGTACCTCAAGCTCTTATGGTATAGTAAATATTGTGCAGGTGGTATTTTATTATATTATTAGTATTATTATTAGCGGCATCTTCAATCTTCTTTCTTCGCTCCTCCGCCGCGGAGCATCCACCCGGCACAACGACTTCCCGACTTCCCAATCAGCCAATCGGATTGAACTTGAATCTGATTGGCTGATTCAATCAGCCAATCAGATTTTTCTACCTTAATTCTGATTGGCTGATAGAATCCTATCAGCCAATCGAAATTCGACGGACGCCATCTTGGATGACGTCATTTAAAGGAACATCATTCGTCGGGAAGTCGTCGTGCCGGATGGATGCTCCGCGGCGGAGGAGCGAAGAAAGAAGATTGAAGATGCCGCTTTGCTTGAAGACATCACCGGATGGAAGAAGACTCTCTGCCGCTTGCTTGAAGACATCGCCGGATGGAAGAAGACTTCACTGCAGCTTGCTTGAAGACATCGCCCGGATCGGATGAAGAGTTCTGCCCGGCGGGGTGAATACAAGGTAGGGAGATCTTCAGGGGGGTAGTGTTAGGTTTATTTAAGGGGGGTTTGAGTTAGATTAGGGGTATGTGGGTGGTGGGTTGTAATGTTGGGGGGTGGTATTGTGTTTTTTTTTTCAGGCAAAAGAGCAGTTTTCTTTGGGGCATGCCCCACAAAAAGGCCCTTTTAAGGGCTGGTAAGGTAAAAGAGCTAACTTTTTTAATTTAGAATAGGGCAGGGATTTTTTTTATTTTGGGGGGCTTTATTATTTTATTAGGGGGCTTAGAATAGGTGTAATTAGCTTAAAAATCTTGTAATCTTTTTTTTATTTTTTTGTAATTTAGTGTTTTTTTTTTTTTTTGTAATTTAGTTTAGTTTATTTAATTGTATCTTAGTTAGATATTTGTAGTTTATTTAATTTATTGATAGTGTAGGTATATTTGTAACTTAGGTTAGGATTTATTTTACAGGTAAATTGGTAATTATTTTAACTAGGTAGCAATATTTAATAGCTATTGTACCTAGATAAAATAAATACCAAGTTACCTGTAAAATAAATATAAACCCTAAAATAGCTACAATGTAATTATTAATTATATTGTAGCTATCTTACGCCTAGCTTTAGAGTTCTGCGGCCAAAGGGGTGCGTTAGCTACGCTGGCTTTTTTCTGGCCGCACCTTTTAAATACCGCTGGTATTTAGAGTTCACAGAATGGCTGCATTAGGCTCCAAAAAAGGAGCATATAGCATGTTTACCGCAACTTCAACTCTTGATACCAGCGGTGATTACGGACGCGGCCAGCTTCAAAAACGTGCTCGTGCACGATTCCCCCATAGAAAACAATGGGGCTGTTTGAGCTGAAAAAAAACCTAACACCTGCAAAAAAGCCGCGTTCAGCTCCTAACGCAGCCCCATTGTTTGCTATGGGGAAACACTTCCTACATCTGCACCTAACACCCTAACATGTACCCCGAGTCTAAACACCCCTAACCTTACACTTATTAACCCCTATTCTGCCGCCCCCGCTATCGCTGACCCCTGCATATTTTTTTTAACCCCTAATCTGCCGCTCCGTAAACCGCCGCTACTTACATTATCCCTATGTACCCCTAATCTGCTGCCCCTAACACCGCCGACCCCTATATTATATTTATTAACCACTAATCTGCCCCCCACAACGTCGCCTCCACCTGCCTACACTTATTAACCCCTAATCTGCCGAGCGGACCGCACCGCTATTATAATAAAGTTATTAACCCCTAATCCGCCTCACTCCCGCCTCAATAACCCTATAATAAATAGTATTAACCCCTAATCTGCCCTCCCTAACATCGCCGACACCTAACTTCAAACATTAACCCCTAATCTGCCGACTGGAGCTCACCGCTATTCTAATAAATGTATTAACCCCTAAAGCTAAGTCTAACCCTAACACTAACACCCCCCTAAGTTAAATATAATTTAAATCTAACAAAATAAATTAACTCTTATTAAATAAATTATTCCTATTTAAAGCTAAATACTTACCTGTAAAATAAACCCTAATATAGCTACAATATAAATTATAATTATATTATAGCTATTTTAGGATTTATATTTATTTTACAGGTAACTTTGTATTTATTTTAACCAGGTACAATAGCTATTAAATAGTTAAGAATTATTTAATAGCTAAAATAGTTAAAATAATTACAAATTTACCTGTAAAATAAATCCTAACCTAAGTTACAATTAAACCTAACACTACACTATCAATAAATAAATTAAATAAAATACCTACAATTACCTACAATTAAATAAACTAACTAAAGTACAAAAAATAAAAAAGAACTAAGTTACAAAAAAAAAAAAATATTTACAAACATTAGAAAAATATTACAACAATTTTAAACTAATTACACCTACTCTAAGCCCCCTAATAAAATAACAAAGCCCCCCAAAATAAAAAAATGCCCTACCCTATTCTAAATTAAAAAAGTTCAAAGCTCTTTTACCTTACCAGCCCTGAACAGGGCCCTTTGCGGGGCATGCCCAAAGAAATTCAGCTCTTTTGCCTATAAAAAAACACATACAATACCCCCCCCAACATTACAACCCACCACCCACATACCCCTAATCTAACCCAAACCCCCCTTAAATAAACCTAACACTAAGCCCCTGAAGATCTTCCTACCTTATCTTCACCTACCTTATCTTCCTACCTTAATTCCGATTGGCTGATAGAATCCTATCAGCCAATCGGAATTCGAGGGACGCCATCTTGGATGACGTTCCTTAAAGGAACCGTCATTCTTCAGTTGGACGTCGTCGGAAGAAGATTGATCCGCGCTGGAGGTCTTCACGATGGAGCCGTTCCTCATCGGATGAAGATAGAAGATGCCGCTTGGATCAAGATGGTTGCCGGTCTGGATCGCCTCTTCTTCCCGGATAGGATGAAGACTTTGGAGCCTCTTCTGGACCTCTTCCACCACAGGACTATGGATCGCCAGCCCCCGCTTGGGTTGGATGAAGATTTTAGGACCGATCGGTGATACCCGGTGAAGTGAAGATAAGGTAGGAAGATCTTCAGGGGCTTAGTGTTAGGTTTATTTAAGGGAGGTTTGGCTTAGATTAGGGGTATGTGGGTGGTGGGTTGTAATGTTGGGGGGGGGTATTGTATGTGTTTTTTTACAGGCAAAAGAGCTGAATTTCTTGGGGCATGCCCCGCAAAGGGCCCTGTTCAGGGCTGGTAAGGTAAAAGAGCTTTGAACTTTTTTAATTTAGAATAGGGTAGGGCATTTTTTTTATTTTGGGGGGCTTTGTTATTTTATTAGGGGGCTTAGAGTAGGTGTAATTAGTTTAAAATTGTTGTAATTTTTTTCTAATGTTTGTAAATATTTTTTTATTTTTTGTAACTTAGTTATTTTTTATTTTTTGTACTTTAGTTAGTTTATTTAATTGTAGTTATTTGTAGGTATTGTATTTAATTAATTTATTGATAGTGTAGTTTTAGGTTTAATTGTAGGTAATTGTAGGTATTTTATTTAATTTATTTATTGATAGTATAGTGTTAGGTTTAATTGTAACTTAGGTTAGGATTTATTTTACAGGTAAATTTGTAATTATTTTAACTATTTTAGCTATTAAATAGTTCTTAACTATTTAATAGCTATTGTATCTAGTTAAAATAAATACAAAGTTACCTGTAAAATAAATATAAATCCTAAAATAGCTATAATATAATTATAATTTATATTGTAGCTATATTAGGGTTTATTTTACAGGTAAGTATTTAGCTTTAAATAGGAATAATTTATTTAATAAGAGTTCATTTATTTCGTTAGATTTAAATTATATTTAATGTAGGGGGGGTGTTAGTGTTAGGGTTAGACTTAGCTTTAGGGGTTAATACATTTATTACAGTAGCGGCGAGATTAGGTCGGCAGATTAGGGGTTAATAATTGAAGTTAGGTGTCGGCAATGTTAGGGAGGGCAGATTAGGGGTTAATACTATTTATTATAGGGTTATTGAGGCGGGAGTGAGGCGGATTAGGGGTTAATAACTTTATTATAGTAGCGGTGCGGTCCGCTCGGCAGATTAGGGGTTAATAAGTGTAGGCAGGTGGAGGCAACGTTGAGGGGGGCAGATTAGGGGTTAATAAATATAATATAGGGGTCAGCAGTGTTAGGGGCAGCAGATTAGGGGTACATAGCTATAATGTAGGTGGCGGTGGTGTACGGAGCGGCAGATTAGGGGTTAATAATAATATGCAGGGGTCAGCGATAGCGGGGGCGGCAGATTAGGGGTTAATAAATATAATATAAGGGTCGGCGGTGTTAGGGGCAGCAGATTAGGGGTACATAGGGATAACATAGTTGGCGGCAGTGTACGGAGCGGAAGATTAGGGGTTAAAAAATTTAAATATAGTGGCGGCGATGTGGGGGGACCTCGGTTTAGGGGTACATAGGTAGTTTATGGGTGTTAGTGTACTTTAGAGCACAGTAGTTAAGAGCTTTATAAACCGGCGTTAGCCCAGAAAGCTCTTAACTACTGACTTTTTTCTGCGGCTGGAGTTTTGTCGTTAGATTTCTAACGCTCACTTCAGCCACGACTCTAAATACCGGCGTTAGAAAGATCCCATTGAAAAGATAGGATATGCAAATCACGTAAGGGGATCTGCGGTATGGAAAAGTTGCGGCTGGAAAGTGAGCGTTAGACCCTTTCCTGACTGACTTAATTACCGGCGGTAGCCTAAAACCAGCGTTAGGAGCCTCTACCGCCCAACTCTAAATCTAGGCCTTAGGGTTTATTTTATAGGTAAGTATTTAGATTTAAATAGGAATATTTTAATTAATAATATTAATATAAGATTTATTTTAATAAGAGTTTAGTTAGGGATGTTAGAGTTAGATAGGGTTATTATACTTAATATATATATATAATATAATAACTATATTAACCCTAATATAATTAGGGTTAATATAGCTGGCGGCGGTGTAGGGGGATTAGATTAGGGGTTAATGTGTTTAATATAGGTGGCGGCGGTGTAGGGGGATTAGATTAGGGGTTAATACATTTATTATAGGTGGCGGCGGTGTAGGGGGATTTAGATTAGATGCAAGAGAGCTGTTTACTTTGTGACAAAGCCCCACCAAAAGCCCTTTTAAGGGCTGGTAAAAGAGCTGAATTCTTTGGGGCATGCCCCGCAAAAAGCCCTTTTAAGGGCTGGCAATAGAGCAGTTTACTTTTGGGTAATGTCACGCAAAAGCCCTTTTCAGGGCTATTTGTAGGGTTAGACTTAGGTTTAGTGGTAGGGATAGTTTAGTATTTTAGGGGTTAAATAATTTAATATAGGTTGCGGCGGGGTAGGGGGATTAGATTAGGGGTTAATTAATTTAATATAGCTGGCGGCGGTGTAGGGGGGATAAAATTAGGGGTTAATCAATCTAATATAGCTGGCGGCGGTGTAGGGGGATTAGATTAGGGGTTAATTAATTTAATATAGCTGGCGGCGGTGTAGGGGGATTAAATTAGGGGTTAATCATTTTAAAATAGATGGCGGCGGTGTAAGGGGCTCACTTTAGGGGGTAGTTTAATGTAGTTGGCCGCGGGGTAGGAGCTCACATTAGGGGGTTATACTTTTATTGTAGGTGGCGGCGGGGTCCGGGAGCGGCGGTTTAGGGGTTAATAACTTTATTAGGGATTGTGGCGGGGGATCGCGGTTGACAGGTAGATAGACATTGCACATGCGTTAGGTGTTAGGTTTTATTTAGCAGATCGCGGGTGACAGCTAGATAGACATTGCGCATACGTTAGGTGTTTATTTTGTAGCTAGTTTACGGAGTTACGGGGCTCCAATAGACTGCGTAAGGCTTACTACGGCTGCTTTTTGTGGCGAGGTGAAAATGGAGTAAGATTTCTCCATTTTCTCCACATAAGTCCTTACGCTGTATATTGGATACCAAACTGCGCTGGTTTGGTATACCTGCCTATGGCCCAAATAACTACGGGCGACGGCAGAAATATATACGGGCGTAACTTCTAGGTTACGCTCTATATAGGATACCAAACCAGCGCAAAATTCAGCGTCGCCGGCATTTGCGGGCGACGCTGCATATCGGATCGGGCCCCAACTGTTTCATAGTTAATGGTACGGCACTGAAACAAAGGCTAACTCAATCACTGTATAGCCTTTATCAATACATTAGTATTTACTATAGAATTCTCTTTTTTAATAATAATAAACATTTATTAAATAAGAAATTCAAGGGATTTCAACAACTGTACAGCAATATTTAAATATATATTTTTTCTTTAACCACTGTACATATATGTTTGAGCTGCAGCTTAAACAAAGGCTAACTCAACCACAGTTGTTCCTTTTTCAACACAATATTATTTACTACAACTTGCACTTTTTTAAAATGATATTTATTAAATAAAAAAATAAAGGGCTATGTATTTTTACATATATACATATATACATATAATAACAAAGCACAGGGCAGTATGTACAGAGGGACATATAGTACATAGAATAACAAAATACAGGGAAGTATGTACAGAGACATATAGTGTACAGATTAACAAAAGCACAGGGTAGTATTTACAAAGAGATATATATAGTACATATAATAACAAAGCACAGGGCAGTATGTACAGCGAGACATATAGAAGATAGAATAACAAAGCACAGGGAAGTATATACAGAGACAAATAGTACATAGAATTACAAAGCAAAGGGCAGTATATACAGAGACATATAGTACATAGAATAACTAAACAAAATGGCAGTATGTACAGAGATATATATTACATATAATAACAAAGCACAGGGCACTATGTACAGACATGGATAGAACTTTCAGGAGGCAGGCACGGATAGCTCTTTCAGGAGGCAGGCACAGATGGAATGTGCAGGAGGTAGGCACAGATGGAATGTGCAGGAGGCAGGCACGGATGGAACTTGCAGGAGGCAGGCATGGATGGAACTTGCAGGAGGCAGGCACAGATGGAATGTGCAGGAGGCAGGCACAGATGGAATGTGCAGGAGGTAGGCACAGATGGAACGTGCAGGAGGCAGGCACAGATGGAATGTGCGGGAGGCAGGCACGGATGGAATGTGCAGGAGGCAGGCACAGATGGAATGTGCAGGAGGCAGGCACAGATGGAACGTGCAGGAGGCAGGCACGGATGGAATGTGCAGGAGGCAGGCACAGATGGAATGTGCAGGAGGCAGGCACGGATGGAACGTGCAGGAGGCAGGCACGGATGGAATGTGCAGGAGGCAGGCACAGATGGAATGTGCAGAAGGCAGGCACAGATGGAATGTGCAGGAGGCAGGCACAGATGGAACGTGCAGGAGGCAGGCACGGATGGAATGTGCAGGAGGCAGGCACGGATGGAATGTGCAGGAGGCAGGCACGGATGGAATGTGCAGGAGGCAGGCACGGATGGAACTTGCTGAAGGCAGGCAAGGATGGAACTTGCTGTAGGCAGGCAAGGATGGAACTTGTTGGAGGCAGGCAAGGATGGAACTTGCTGGAGGCAGGTAAGGATGGAACTTGTTGGAGGCAGGCAAGGGTGTAACTTGCTGGAGGCAGACAAGGATGGAACTTGCTGGAGGCAAGCAAGGATGGAACTTGCTGGAGGCAGGCAAGGATGGAACTTGCTGGAGGCAGGTAAGGATGGAACTTGTTGGAGGCAGGCAAGGGTGTAACTTGCTGGAGGCAGACAAGGATGGAACTTGCTGGAGGCAAGCAAGGATGGAACTTGCTGGAGGCAGGCAAGGATGGAACTTGCTGGAGGCAGGTAAGGATGGAACTTGCTGGAGGCAGGCAAGGATGGAACTTTCAGGAGGCAAGATAGGTACAAGAAATGGTCAACAACAAGCTGGCAGTAGAGGTAGAAAGGCAGAGTCCAAAAACAGGTACTGAAGAGGATTGTACGGAATCTGACTTAGATGGCTTATTGAGTAGAAGAGTTATAGAGCAGACTCTATATGGCATCGGACATTCCGATGCAAGTTGATGTCCCCTTCATTGTTATACTTGGTACTTTCCAACTTCTGCCTGGTTAAATCTATAATCATCACTTTCTCTGTAATAAAACAAATAGTCTTAAAATAGAAAGAGCTACATTCAGTTAGTAAAACACTGTCTATCACCAGTGATTTGGTTTAAGTGATGGTAAACTTCCACCATTATATAAACAGATCCTGACAGTTATTTATATTTTAGATGGAGTTTAATTCATAAGTTGTAATGAAGGTAACTTGCTTTTGAATATAGATGTGAAACTCAAATTCCCCACGCTTCACTGCCCACTTCAAAAGTAAATTTTTATGTGAGCTAAATGTTTGAATTGTTATCCAATCAGCGCTCTACCCATATGGCACTTTTGTTGTAGCTATAGCTCTGATTGGAGAACAATTCAAAACATTAACTCACAGAAACTGACTTTTGAAGTGTGTGGAAAAGTATTATAGCGGAACTTCATTACAACTGATGAATTAAACTCCATCTAAAATATCACTAACATTCCGGATCTGTTTATAAGGGGAAAGTTTACCATCACTATAAATATAAGGGTTTAGCAGTCAGTAGGCATGATCAGTATCTTAATATACATTTCTTAGCCTATAAATAAGTGTTTAAGCCCCACATAGGGGTTAAATAACATAGTACCCGCTCTGGATTGGCAATGCACTACTGGTCTGCAGCTGCACATGGCCCCTGACCCAAGCATGTGCAGCATGTGTGTGTGTAACCTTTTGTATACGATAAGAACATGCTCTAACTCTACCACAGTA
Organism: Bombina bombina; assembly: GCF_027579735.1. Taxonomy (NCBI): domain Eukaryota; kingdom Metazoa; phylum Chordata; class Amphibia; order Anura; family Bombinatoridae; genus Bombina; species Bombina bombina. Next base: position 1,402,285,497 of record NC_069500.1, read on the forward strand.
ACATGTCCCTTTAAGCATTTCAGATACATATTCTGTACACAATAGTGATACAACTGCACTAGACTTAATGTACAGAGATCATTTCTTGGGGTAGATTCAAAGACACCCGCAATGTTGCAGAGGGGTCGTGCTGTATTTATGGAACATTGCTAAACAAATCATTTTGAGTTTATCTTTAGTTCCTGTCATTAATATCTAGAGATGCCCGAGGAGCCCATGCAGTGCATGATAATATCTTGCGCATCAAACCACTAACAACACAATAATGATACACGGGACATGTATGAAATGCACTTGCACATCGTATCACTATTTTAAAGCTGCCGAGGTTGTCTTGTTTTGCTTTCTGTTTAACCCCTTTCCAAAGTTAGGACGTTCCATGCCGTCCTAACTGCACTGGGCTTTAGCACAGTTAGGACGGCAGGGAACATTTTTGCCATTTGTACCATAGCCAACAGCACTTCCTGAATTGGATCACGGCCTGGAGGCAGTGCCTAGTGTCATAGACACAGCACCCTGAACTGATCCCAATGTTGAAATCTCACGATCACATGTTTTTCCTTTGTAGACAAATTAGGCCCGTCATGAAAGGGTTAAAGTGAAGGTCAATTTTAATGAATTAGTGCCCGGTTTTTAATAATCCTATTAAAAATAAGGGCACTTTAATTCATAAAAATTGACATTTCAAGCGTTTTCTTCAAAAACTTACCTTTTATCCTGCTGCTCCATCGATTTCCCCGGCCGTTGGAAGCCTCTGCTTACATCAGAAATGAATAATCCGGCTTCCTCCAATCACGGCGTTCCCCCCCCAGGGGATCATGGCCTAAAGGGAACGCCATGATTGGATGAAGCCGGAATCGTCATTTTGGACCCACAAAGAGGTCTTGTGACGGGCGGAGGAAGTTCTGCAGCTGCTTTCAGGATTAAAAGGTACGTTTTTGAAGACATTTTGATGAATTAAAGTGCCCTTGTTTTTAATAGGATTATTAAAAACCGGACACTAATTCATCAAAATTGACCTTCACTTTAATGGTTTTCTAGATTTGTTTGGTGCATATGTTAGTGTATACTGTTTTATAGAGGGAGGTGTTTAGTGTTACTTTGTTTTGTGTATATGTTAGTGTGTACTGTTTTATAGAGGGAGGTGTTTAGTGTTACTGTGTTTTGTACATATGTTATTGTGTACTGTTTTATAGAGGGAGGTGTTTAGTGTTACTGTGTGTTGTGCATATGTTAGTGTGTACTGTTTTATAGAGGGAGGTGTTTAGTGTTACTTTGTTTACTTTGTTTTGTGCATATGTTAGTGTGTACTGTTTTATAGAGGGAGGTGTTTAGTGTTACTGTGTTTTGTGTATATGTTAGTGTGTACTGTTTTATAGAGGGAGGTGTTTAGTGTTACTTTGTTTTGTGCATATGTTAGTGTGTACTGTTTTATAGAGGGAGGTGTTTAGTGTTACTGTGTTTTGTGCATATGTAAGTGCGTACTGTTTTATAGAGGGAGGTGTTTAGTGTTACTTTGTTTTGTGCATATGTTAGTGTGTACTGTTTTATAGAGGGAGGTGTTTAGTGTTACTGTGTTTTGTGCATATATTAGTGTGTACTGTTTTATAGAGGGAGGTGTTTAGTGTTACTGTGTTTTGTGTATATGTTAGTGTGTACTGTTTTATAGAGGGAGGGTGTTTAGTGTTACTTTTTTTGTGTATATGTTAGTGTGTACTGTTTTATAGAGGGAGGTGTTTAGTGTTACTGTGTTTTGTGCATATGTAAGTGTGTACTGTTTTATAGAGGGAGGTGTTTAGTGTTACTGTGTTTTGTGCATATGTTAATGTGTACTGTTTTATAGAGGGAGGGTGTTTAGTGTTACTTTGTTTTTTGTATATGTTAGTGTGTACTGTTTTATAGAGGGAGGTGTTTAGTGTTACTTTGTTTTGTGCATATGTTAGTGTGTACTGTTTTATAGAGGGAGGTGTTTAGTGTTACTTTGTTTTGTGCATATGTTAGTGTGTACTGTTTTATAGAGGGAGGTGTTTAGTGTTACTTTGTTTTGTGCATATGTTAGTGTGTACTGTTTTATAGAGGGAGGTGTTTAGTGTTAGTGTGTACTGTTTTATAGAGGGAGGTGTTTAGTGTTACTGTGTTTTGTGCATATGTTAGTGTGTACTGTTTTATAGAGGGTGGTGTATAGTGTTACTGTGTTTTGTGCATATGTTAGTGTGTACTGTTTTATAGAGGGAGGTGTTTACTGTTACTGTGTTTTGTGCATATGTTAGTGTGTACTGTTTTATAGAGGGAGGTGTTTAGTGTTACTTTGTTTTGTGTATATGTTAGTGTGTACTGTTTTATAGAGGGAGGTGTTTAGTGTTACTTTGTTTTGTGCATATGTTAGTGTGTACTGCTTTATAGAGGGAGGTGTTTAGTGTTACTGTGTTTTGTGCATATGTTAGTGTGTACTGCTTTATAGAGGGAGGTGTTTAGTGTTACTGTGTTTTGTGTATATGTTAGTGTGTACTGTTTTATAGAGGGAAGTGTTTAGTGTTACTGTGTTTTGTGTATATGTTAGTGTGTACTGTTTTATAGAGGGAGGTGTTTAGTGTTACTTTGTTTTGTGCATATGTTAGTGTGTACTGTTTTATAGAGGGTGGTGTTTAGTGTTACTTTGTTTTGTGCCTATGTTAGTGTGTACTGTTTTATAGAGGGAGGTGTTTACTGTTACTTTGTTTTGTGCATATGTTAGTGTGTACTGTTTTATAGAGGGAGGTGTTTACTGTTACTTTGTTTTGTGCATATGTTAGTGTGTACTGTTTTATAGAGGGTGGTATTTAGTGTTACTTTGTTTTGTGCCTATGTTAGTGTGTACTTTTTTATAGAGGGAGGTGTTTAGTGTTACTGTGTTTTGTGTATATGTTAGTGTGTACTGTTTTATAGAGGGTGGTGTTTAGTGTTTACAGGCGAATCCAATTCCTCCACAGTTAACTTTTTGGATCTTACACTTGAGGGAGTCGTGGAGGACGGTACTATAATATCTAGCACATATAGAAAACCGACTGCAGGCAACACTATTCTACATGCCCAGTCAGCACATCCACCCCACCTCCTCAAATCGATTCCAAAGAGTCAATTTTTAAGATTAAAAAGAAACACTAACAGTGATCTAATATATCGTAGACAATCCAATGATCTTAAAAAAAGATTGTTAGCTAGGGGATACGATCTAAAACTCCTGGATAAAGCTCAACAAGAAGCCAACACTGAATATGAAACTAAATCTAAAAGAACACATAAAGTCTTTTCAGAAAATTCAGTAGTGTTTAGCACTCCCTATTCCAATCAGTATAATGAAATAGTTAACATTCTTAAGAAACACACTCCATTATTACATAAAGTAATGACCCTTTATTGTCAAACTCAGTAATAAACTTCAAATTTGTTTCCAGAAAACCGGAAACTTTGGGCTCCAGACTTGCACCCAGCATGATACAAACAACACATTCCAACTCCACTACATGGCTACATAGCAATAGAAGAGGTAATTTCAAGTGTCATAATTTCAATTGTAAAGCTTGTAAATCAATTATTATTGGTGACAACTTTTATTCCAATAGTACACTCAAAACATTTGAAATACATTTCTATGCCACTTGCAGAACCAAATGGGTTGTTATTGTACTCAACTGTAACCTTTGCAAACAGCAGTATGTAGGTCAAACCTCCCGAGAATTCAGAGACAGGGTTAGGGAGCACCTGAAAGATGTTGAAAATTTCAACAAAAATTATGCAGTTGCTAAGCAATTCAATGGCCTGCACCTAACTGGTGTCCCCAGTTTTGGAGTGCAGATAATTGAAGTGGTACACAAGCCTACCAGAGGAGGAGACAGACATAAACTGCTTACCAAGAGGGAGCTTTTCTGGATTCTGAAGGTGGATACCAGATACCCTAAAGGTATCAATCTAGAATGGGATATTTCCTATTTTATAGATTAAAGTATTTCTTTCTCACATTCTCATACTCCCTCTTTTTTCATATCTCTTTCTTTATATCATTTTATAGACTATTTACATCCCAGACAGAGCATATTATACAGTTTATTAACTGATAATTTTTCAAATTTTTCTCTTGCTTTCAAGATTGTAAATAGTTCAATATTGAAAAATGATATTCAGCTCCTTAACGCATATCTGTGTAAGAACTATTATACATTTTATCTGTCCTAGACTTGACAGAATGCCTGTTTGACCATTAGTAATAGATAATTATCGTCCTAGGTTTAATATTAATATTTATAGCTATGGATTTGTTTTCTTATTTTGCAAATTAGGCATTTTTCCAGATAAATCTTCTAGGCAACCAAATAGGACATACACACTAACATACAACTTAATATACCCTTCACTCATATGTGTTTAACTTTAATTAGCCTGTTAGAATGCACACAAGGATTTTTTGTACCTTCATTTTTATTGCATTAACTTTGTTTTAATATGTTCTCAGGGTGCTGTCAGTGTATCTTTTGGGCGGCGGCCAGTTACACCCTTTACTGGTTAGTGATTGGTTGCTTGTACCCTTAAGTATACTGCTGGCACCCTCAACTCTCATTCCTATGACTAAGCACCACTAGGGGGCGCAAAACACGTCAGGATTGGTGTCCTTGTTTACCTGCATTAACATGCAGTTTTTACCTTTACTCTAATAAAGATTTTTCTGCTTTTAAATTTTAAACTTTGCCCCTGAGTGCTCAGAATTTCGCTTTTTTTGGAATTTAGTGTTACTGTGTTTTGTGTATATGTTAGTGTGTACTGCTTTATAGAGGGAGGTGTTTAGTGTTACTGTGTTTTGTGTATATGTTAGTGCATACAGCTTTATAGAGGGAGGTGTTTAGTGTTACTTTGTTTTGTGCATATGTTAGTGCGTACTGCTTTATAGAGGGTGGTGTTTAGTGATACTTTGTTTTGTGCATATGTTAGTGTGTACTGTTTTATAGAGGGAGGTGTTTACTGTTACTGTGTTTTGTGCATATGTTAGTGTGTACTGTTTTATAGAGGGAGGTGTTTAGTGTTACTTTGTTTTGTGTATATGTTAGTGTGTACTGTTTTATAGAGGGAGGTGTATAGTGTTACTGTGTTTTGTGTATATGTTAGTGTGTACTGTTTTATAGAGGGAAGTGTTTAGTGTTACTGTGTTTTGTGCATATGTTAGTGTGTACTGTTTTATAGAGGGAGGTGTTTAGTGTTACTGTGTTTTGTGCATATGTTAGTGTGTACTGTTTTATAGAGGGAGGTGTATAGTGTTACTGTGTTTTGTGTATATGTTAGTGTGTACTGTTTTATAGAGGGAGGTGTTTAGTGTTACTTTGTTTTGTGCCTATGTTAGTGTGTACTGTTTTATAGAGGGAGGTGTTTAGTGTTACTGTGTTTTGTGCATATGTTAGTGCGTACTGTTTTATAGAGGGAGGTGTTTACTGTTACTGTGTTTTGTGCATATGTTAGTGTGTACTGTTTTATAGAGGGAGGTGTTTAGTGTTACTTTGTTTTGTGCATATGTTAGTGTGTACTTTTTTATAGAGGGAGGTGTTTAGTGTTACTGTGTTTTGTGTATATGTTAGTGAGTACTGTTTTATAGAGGGAGGTGTTTAGTGTTACTGTGTTTTGTGTATATGTTAGTGTGTACTGTTTTATAGAGGGTGGTGTTTAGTGTTACTGTGTTTTGTGCATATGTTAGTGTGTACTGTTTTATACAGGGAGGTGTTTAGTGTTACTGTGTTTTGTGTATATGTTAGTGTGTGCTGTTTTATAGAGGGTGGTGTTTAGTGTTACTGTGTTTTGTGCATAGGTTAGTGTGTACTGGTTTATAGAGGGTGGTGTTTAGTGTTACTGTGTTTTGTGTATATTTTAGTGTGTACTGTTTTATAGAGGGAGGTGTTTAGTGTTACTGTGTTTTGTGCATATGTTAGTGTGTACTGTTCTATAGAGGGAGGTGTTTAGTGTTACTGTGTTTTGTGCCTATGTTAGTGTGTACTGTTTTATAGAGGGAGGTGTTTAGTGTTACTGTGTTTTGTGTATATGTTAGTGTGTACTGTTTTATAGAGGGAGGTGTTTAGTATTACTTTGTTTTGTGCATATGTTAGTGTGTAGTGTTTTATAGAGGGTTGTGTTTACTGTTACTGTGTTTTGTGCATATGTTAGTGTGTACTGTTTTATAGAGGGAGATGTTTACTGTTACTTTGTTTTGTGCCTATGTTAGTGTGTACTGTTTTATAGAGGGAGGTGTATAGTGTTACTGTGTTTTGTGCATATGTTAGTGTGTACTGTTTTATAGAGGGAGGTGTTTACTGTTACTGTGTTTTGTGCATATGTTAGTGTGTACTGTTTTATAGAGGGAGGTGTATAGTGTTACTGTGTTTTGTGCATATGTTAGTGTGTACTGTTTTATAGAGGGAGGTGTTTAGTGTTACTTTGTTTTGTGCATATGTTAGTGTGTACTGGTTTATAGAGGGAGGTGTTTAGTGTTACTGTGTTTTGTGCATATGTTAGTGTGTACTGTTTTATAGAGGGTGGTGTTTAGTGTTACTGTGTTTTGTGCATATGTTAGTGTGTACTGTTTTATAGAGGGAGGCGTTTAGTGTTACTGTGTTTTGTGCATATGTTAGTGTGTACTGGTTTATAGAGGGTGGTGTTTAGTGTTACTGTGTTTTGTGTATATTTTAGTGTGTACTGTTTTATAGAGGGAGGTGTTTAGTGTTACTGTGTTTTGTGCATATGTTAGTGTGTACTGTTCTATAGAGGGAGGTGTTTAGTGTTACTGTGTTTTGTGAATATGTCAGTGTGTACTGTTTTATAGAGGGAGGTGTTTAGTGTTTCTGTGTTTTGTGCCTATGTTAGTGTGTACTGTTTTATAGAGGGAGGTGTTTAGTGTTACTGTGTTTTGTGTATATGTTAGTGTGTACTGTTTTATAGAGGGAGGTGTTTAGTATTACTTTGTTTTGTGCATATTTTAGTGTGTAGTGTTTTATAGAGGGTTGTGTTTACTGTTACTGTGTTTTGTGCATATGTTAGTGTGTACTGTTTTATAGAGGGAGGCGTTTAGTGTTACTGTGTTTTGTGCATATGTTAGTGTGTACTGTTTTATAGAGGGAGGTGTTTAGTGTTACTTTGTTTTGTGCATATGTTAGTGTGTACTGTTTTATAGAGGGAGGTGTTTAGTGTTACTGTGTTTTGTGTATATGTTAGTGTGTACTGTTTTATAGAGGGAGGCGTTTAGTGTTACTGTGTTTTGTGCATATTTTAGTGTGTACTGTTTTATAGAGGGAGGTGTATAGTGTTACTGTGTTTTGTGCATATGTTAGTGTGTACTGTTTTATAGAGGGAGGTGTTTAGTGTTACTATGTTTTGTGCATATGTTATTGTGTACTGTTTTATAGAGGGAGGTGTTTAGTGTTACTGTGTTTTGTGCATATGTTAGTGTGTACTGTTTTATAGAGGGAGGTGTATAGTGTTACTGTGTTTTGTGCATATGTTAGTGTGTAGTGTTTTATAGAGGGAGGTGTTTAGTGTTACTGTGTTTTGTGCATATGTTAGTGTGTACTGTTTTATAGAGGGAGGTGTTTAGTGGTACTTTGTTTTGTGCATATGTTAGTGTGTACTGTTTTATAGAGGGAGGTGTTTAGTGTTACTTTGTTTTGTGCATATGTTAGTGTGTAGTGTTTTATAGAGGGAGGTGTTAAGTGTTACTGTGTTTTGTGCATATGTTAGTGTGTACTGTTTTATAGAGGGAGGTGTTTACTGTTACTTTGTTTTGTGCATATGTTAGTGTGTACTGTTTTATAGAGGGAGGGTGTTTAGTGTTACTGTGTTTTGTGCATATCTTATTGTGTACTGTTTTATAGAGGGAGGTGTTTAGTGTTACTGTGTTTTGTGCATATGTTAGTGTGTACTGTTTTATAGAGGGAGGTGTTTAGTGTTACTGTGTTTTGTGTATATGTTAGTGTGTACTGTTTTATAGAGGGAGGTGTTTAGTGTTACTGTGTTTTGTGTATATGTTAGTGTGTACTGTTTTATAGAGGGAGGTGTTTAGTGTTACTGTGTTTTGTGCATATGTTAGTGAGTACTGTTTTATAGAGGGAGGGTGTTTAGTGTTACTGTGTTTTGTGTATATGTTAGTGTGTACTGTTTTATAGAGGGAGGCGTTTAGTGTTACTGTGTTTTGTGTATATGTTAGTGTGTACTGTTTTATAGAGGGAGGCGTTTAGTGTTACTGTGTTTTGTGTATATGTTAGTGTGTACTGTTTTATAGAGGGAGGCGTTTAGTGTTACTGTGTTTTGTGTATATGTTAGTGTGTACTGTTTTATAGAGGGAGGCGTTTAGTGTTACTTTGTTTTGTGTATATGTTAGTGTGTACTGTTTTATAGAGGGAGGTGTTTACTGTTACTTTGTTTTGTGTATATGTTAGTGTGTACTGTTTTATAGAGGGAGGGTGTTTAGTGTTACTTTTTGTGTATATGTTAGTGTGTACTGTTTTATAGAGGGAGGTGTTTACTGTTACTTTGTTTTGTGTATATGTTAGTGTGTACTGTTTAATAGAGGGAGGGTGTTTAGTGTTACTTTTTGTGTATATGTTAGTGTGTACTGTTTTATAGAGGGAGGTGTTTAGTGTTACTTTTTGTGCATATGTTAGTGTGTACTGTTCTATAGAGCGAGCCTTTAGTTTTACCTTTAAACAGGTAACAGTTATTGTTTTTATTTTTTGAGTATTCAGGCTTTATGGCAGTTTTTGTGATGAGGTGGGAGACTGATTTTATAGGGGGGTCTTATATTGATTTAGGGGATTTAGATTTACAGGTTTTCTGGTGAGGCCTTAGCCCTACCCACATGTAAGACCTAGAGCTATAAGACCTGTCTCTATCATTATATTTAACCGTAGCCTACTCTAACCCCATCACTACTACCTATAACTTTGAAGCACATAATTCTAAAATCTGAACATTAAAGTAACAGAAACAAGTGTGTGATTGTGCAAAAGAGATTGCAGAAAAGAAATAGAAAACTAGAGAAGATTCTGTATGTGAGTTCTATCTGATTCTATTCAGCGAGACAGAACAATAGATGTTCCTCGGTTGTCTTTCGTGCAATACAGGGCACATTTACTTACCTACGCGTGAATAGACCTTTTGCTCATGCTCAGCTGACAGCTCAGTAATAGATTCAGGCTCAGTCACAGCATCGGTGGGAAGATCTGTATCGTCATTCTAGATTTATATTAGATTTAAGTTAGTCATTGGTAGAAATGTACTTATTAAAATGATTTATCAATATATAAAATTGATATAACTTGTTAACTCATTGTTTTTTTTTTTAAAGGGACATAGAACACAAAGGGCTAAATCACAAGTGGAACACTATATATATCGCTTTCATGAAAGCAATATTATTGTTCCACTTTGTAATACCAGGGCACGAGAGCCTGCTTCCATAGGCGCCTATGGGAGCCTCGTTTTAATGCCATCACTGACGGTATCTGAACTTCAGCGCCAGCAAAGGGGGTAAGTTGCTCAGCAATGGCAGCAATCAAATATATATGTACATGCTGGTATACATATATATTTATGTGTTAATAAGTGTATTTACACACATTAGCACACAAATATATATGTACATGCTGGTATACATATATATTTATGTGTTAATAAGTGTATTTACACACATTAGCACACAAATATATATGTACATGCTTTTATACATATATATTTATGTGTTAATAAGTGTATTTGCACACATTAGCACACAAATATATATGTACATGCTGATATACATATATATTTATGTGTTAATAAGTGTATTTACACACATTAGCAAACAAATATATATGTTCATGCTGATATACATTTATATTTATGTGTTAATAAGTGTATTTACACACATTAGCACACTAATATATATGTACATGCTGATATACATATATATTTATGTGTTAATAAGTGTATTTACACACATTAGCACACAAATATATATGTACATGCTGATATACATATATATTTATGTATATTTACACACATTAGCACACAAATATATATGTACATGCTGGTATACATATATATTTATGTGTTAATAAGTGTATTTACACACATTAGCACACAAATATATATGTACATGCTGATATACATATATATTTATGTGTTAATAAGTGTATTTACACACATTAGCACACAAATATATATGTACATGCTGATATACATATATATTTATGTGTTAATAAGTGTATTTGCACACATTAGCACACAAATATATATGTACATGCTGATATACATATATATTTATGTGTTAATAAGTGTATTTACACACATTAGCACACAAATATATATGTGCATGCTGATATACATATATATTTATGTGTTAATAAGTGTATTTACACACATTAGCACACAAATATATATGTACATGCTGATATACATATATATTTATGTGTTAATAAGTGTATTTACACACATAAGCACACAAATATATAATGTACATGCTGATATACATATATATATTTATGTTTTAATAAGTGTATTTACACACATAGCACACAAATATATATGTACATGCTGATATACATATATATTTATGTGTTAATAAGTGTATTTACACACATAAGCACACAAATATATATGTACATGCTGGTATACATATATATTTATGTGTTAATAAGTGTATTTACATACATTAGCACACAAATATATATGTACATGCTGATATACATATATAATTATGTGTTAATAAGTGTATGTACACACATAAGCACACAAATATATATGTACATGCTGGTATACATATATATTTATGTGTTAATAAGTGTATTTACACACATTAGCACACAAATATATATGTACATGCTGATATACATATATATTTATGTGTTAATGAGTGTATTTACACACATTAGCACACAAATATATATGTACATGCTCATATACATATATATTTATGTGTTAATAAGGGTATTTACACACATTAGAGAAAAGAGGTTTAGTAAGGGCGCTAATAGCTAAAGATACTATGTGGATTTATTAAGTGTATATATGTGATAAGAGTTTAAAGTATCAAAAAATGTGTAAAAAACATACAGTTAATTTATGTGTAAAATACAGTTTATTAGGTTACAATATGATTAAAGAACTTATAGAGACGTCTCTAGTACAAATCAATAAAATTTAAAAACAGAAATAAATCAATAAAAGATAAGATAAAAAGCAAGTAGTACTATTAGAGAATATTCGTATGCTACTTTTTGGTCACTCAGAAATATCACATGTAATGTGACTAGGCAGTTTGCCAAACTTTCCGTGAGTATTTTAAAGTTCATAAAATTTCTTACATACTTTCATTTAAAATTCGTTTACCAACTGGATAAAAACTTTTGAAAGAAGATGGAGCTTAAAGCAGAGCTGTGCATAAAAAATGTTTGTATAGAGTTGTATCTTTCTGTCAAAATATACCAGACCTTTGTATTAGTTTCAAAGCAAATTTTCAGGGATAATTATCATGTCCATATATATGAACCAAGAGAGATGTCCCATAAAATTATTTTGCTAATAGTTTGAGATTGCAGTTTGCGACTCCCATACAAATTGTACCTTATCGTATACGTGAGCTATAGCAGGGTATCCTGTGCATCCTGCAGCTCGGTTCCTCCGATAGTGTCCTCGTGTTGCTGGCGTCTGACGTCACATCCAATGTGTGGGGGCCCGCCTTGCGTCCGCCAATCAATGCTTAGCCAGTTTCAGGATACCTTTTTACATCCGATACAAGGTGTACAGTTTTCTTCTTATTTCTGATACTTGCTTGTACCGGTCAGCAGAGGTGTGTTTGAATGAAAGAAATTTTCCTGCACTTAGTGCTTTTAAGCACGCAGGTTCCGATGATATATAATTTCAATGTCTTTTGTTGACAATCAACCCGGGTTGGTTCATTCAGTTCAAACGATAGTGGAGTCAAGGATACAGTCTTTAGCTTCTACGCGTTTCACTCCCTCTAGGAGCTTTATCAAGAATGATTCTGACTGTTTGACTCCTCTCTTTAATAGGTGTATCCAGTGTCTCATTGGTTCAAAGAAATCTCGTAGTTAAGGTGGTATCCATGGTTTGCACTTGCTCCTAATACATTGCTCTATCATAATATTTATCACAAGTTTGACCAAACATATTTCAGACCAATTTATTTTAAAACAATTTCATTGTCGTGTTACCTTAAGACAATTCAATTTATTTAAACCTATTATGTTAAGGATAGGTGGAGATGTGGAGAAACATATAATAGGATTGTTAGGTTAAGGGTGCACTAAAAAATACGTGCACTAAAAAATACGTTCTTTAATCTAGAAGAAATGGTGAGATGTCCAATTCTGAATTTAACCCTTTGGGGAATAGCGTGTCGAATTTAAAGATGTACTCTGCCTCTTTAAGGAGCAGTTTCTTCTGTATATCCCCGCCTCTCCAGTGTTTTTCTACTTTGTATATACCCCAAAAGGATAGATCTTTTGTGTTACCCTTATGTGTGGTTTTGAAATGTTGATAGAGGTGTGTGTCTTCCATTCCATTCTCTATATTATTGAGATGTTCCCTGATTCTATCTCTCAGAGTTCTCTTAGTTTCTCCAAAATAAAAAAGATTGCAAGTGCATTTTAGGACATAGATAATACCTTTGTGTGAGCATCTTATAAGTTCTTTGATTGGTATGGTGTTGTTAGGACCTATCTGTATTATATTGGATTTATTGCTGTGTTTACATGACTTACATGTGTAACATGGGAAGAAGCCTGTTAATTTTTGTCCATGGAGGTCTTTTTGTATTAGTTTGTTTTTATTGGGTTTTTTTAGGTCACTAGGTGCAAGGGTTGATTTTAAATTACTAGCTTACACATGTAAGTCATGTAAACACAGCAATAAATCCAATATAATACAGATAGGTCCTAACAACACCATACCAATCAAAGAACTTATAAGATGCTCACACAAAGGTATTATCTATGTCCTAAAATGCACTTGCAATCTTTTTTATTTTGGAGAAACTAAGAGAACTCTGAGAGATAGAATCAGGGAACATCTCAATAATATAGAGAATGGAATGGAAGACACACACCTCTATCAACATTTCAAAACCACACATAAGGGTAACACAAAAGATCTATCCTTTTGGGGTATATACAAAGTAGAAAAACACTGGAGAGGCGGGGATATACAGAAGAAACTGCTCCTTAAAGAGGCAGAGTACATCTTTAAATTCGACACGCTATTCCCCAAAGGGTTAAATTCAGAATTGGACATCTCACCATTTCTTCTAGATTAAAGAACGTATTTTTTAGTGCACGTATTTTTTAGTGCACCCTTAACCTAACAATCCTATTATATGTTTCTCCACATCTCCACCTATCCTTAACATAATAGGTTTAAATAAATTGAATTGTCTTAAGGTAACACGACAATGAAATTGTTTTAAAATAAATTGGTCTGAAATATGTTTGGTCAAACTTGTGATAAATATTATGATAGAGCAATGTATTAGGAGCAAGTGCAAACCATGGATACCACCTTAACTACGAGATTTCTTTGAACCAATGAGACACTGGATACACCTATTAAAGAGAGGAGTCAAACAGTCAGAATCATTCTTGATAAAGCTCCTAGAGGGAGTGAAACGCGTAGAAGCTAAAGACTGTATCCTTGACTCCACTATCGTTTGAACTGAATGAACCAACCCGGGTTGATTGTCAACAAAAGACATTGAAATTATATATCATCGGAACCTGCGTGCTTAAAAGCACTAAGTGCAGGAAAATTTCTTTCATTCAAACACACCTCTGCTGACCGGTACAAGCAAGTATCAGAAATAAGAAGAAAACTGTACACCTTGTATCGGATGTAAAAAGGTATCCTGAAACTGGCTAAGCATTGATTGGCGGACGCAAGGCGGGCCCCCACACATTGGATGTGACGTCAGACGCCAGCAACACGAGGACACTATCGGAGGAACCGAGCTGCAGGATGCACAGGATACCCTGCTATAGCTCACGTATACGATAAGGTACAATTTGTATGGGAGTCGCAAACTGCAATCTCAAACTATTAGCAAAATAATTTTATGGGACATCTCTCTTGGTTCATATATATGGACATGATAATTATCCCTGAAAATTTGCTTTGAAACTAATACAAAGGTCTGGTATATTTTGACAGAAAGATACAACTCTATACAAACATTTTTTATGCACAGCTCTGCTTTAAGCTCCATCTTCTTTCAAAAGTTTTTATCCAGTTGGTAAACGAATTTTAAATGAAAGTATGTAAGAAATTTTATGAACTTTAAAATACTCACGGAAAGTTTGGCAAACTGCCTAGTCACATTACATGTGATATTTCTGAGTGACCAAAAAGTAGCATACGAATATTCTCTAATAGTACTACTTGCTTTTTATCTTATCTTTTATTGATTTATTTCTGTTTTTAAATTTTATTGATTTGTACTAGAGACGTCTCTATAAGTTCTTTAATCATATTGTAACCTAATAAACTGTATTTTACACATAAATTAACTGTATGTTTTTTACACATTTTTTGATACTTTAAACTCTTATCACATATATACACTTAATAAATCCACATAGTATCTTTAGCTATTAGCGCCCTTACTAAACCTCTTTTCTCTACACATTACTTTTAGATTGAAGGATCTAAAAACACTGTAAGGAGTTTGATACTTTATTCCACCAGCGCACTATTTACCCACACTTTTGCTATTTACACACATTAGCACGCAAACATATATGTACATGCTGCAGTGGCGTCACTAGGGGGGGGGGCGGGGGGGCGGGCCGCACCCGGGTGACACCCTCCAGGGGGTGACACCAAAAAAAAATTTTTTTTTTTTTTTTTTTTTTTTTAAATTTTATTGAAATTCAAAGAAATACAATGTTGAGATGCATAGATTATTTTATTAGAGGCTGGCATTTGTGAACATTAGTGGGACTGGGGAAGTTGTAGACACACAATTTTTTTGTTTTGCCCCTTGAGCCAGTGCTGCAATTTCAAAAAATAGTTTTCCCGGCTGCTTTTGCTTGTTTGTACTTTGCTCCTCCCCTGCCCAATTTCACTATGAATGTTGTGGGTGTGCCGTGGGGCTTGCAAAGTTGCGCTGCTAGCCTAAACCTGCCTGCCTATCTGTGCTCACTGCTCAGTGACATGCGGCCCAGGGCTGTGCACTGACAGACTTGGAACAGAGTCAGAGAGCAGAATTTTCATAGTTTGCGCGCCTAAACCTTTTCTTCAGTTATTTTATTTTAGAGTGCTCTGTTTATCTTTCATTTGATGTTCTGCTGAGCCAGGGAGCAGCTCTAGGCATGAGCTTCATAATTAATGCAGTGCAGTTTACATATTTTGTATGTGTGTGTCTGAGTTTTTGTGTGTCTCAGTGTTTTTGTGTGTGTGTTTGTGTGTGTGTCTGAGTGTTTGTGTGTGCATCTGAGTATGTTTTTAAGTGTGTCTGAGTGTTTGTATGTGTGTTTGCCTGTGAATGCTTTCTGGGGGGGGGGGGGTGACACCATGACTTACCGCACCGGGTGACACCAACCCTAGTGATGCCACTGACATGCTGATATACATATATATTTATGTGTTAATAAGTGTATTTACACACATTAGCACACAAATATATATGTACATGCTGATATACATATATATTTATGTGTTAATAAGTGTATTTACACACATTAGCACACAAATATATATGTACATGCTGGTATACATATATATTTATGTGTTAATAAGTGTATTTACACACATTAGCACACAAATATATATGTACATGCTGATATACATATATATTTATGTGTTAATAAGTGTATTTACGGGGTGGAGCCAACCACCATACTGGCCGGTCGCACCTAGCTAGAGCTCTGAGTTCTAGTTAGCCAAAAAGCAAAATATACCAGATAAATTCCCTCAATATTAAGCTATTTTCCACCAGTTACGATCCCATATCCTTAGCAGGGACACAGAAACACCTTTTAGAAGACTCAGCACGACGCCGGAGGAAGTTACAGATTCACTGACACTGCCTCTGCTGCCGGAGGATCTGACCTGTCCCTGGCCGCCTTTCCTGTGTCCTATGCCCGCAATCCTAACAGCATAGCAACCAGCAACCTACTGTGCAGCACAGCCGCGATAGCAGGGGCTCCAGACCCAGCGGCACTGGAAGTTTGAACAACCCTCCATATCTGGCCTTGAAGGAGCTGTGCTGCAGCGGAACTCCCCGCATCTACTCACACTTTACAGAAGCGGAGCCGGACTGGAGCTCTGAACCGAGGAAGTCCACTGCCCTCCCCGGAGCCTGCTCTCCCTTGATACCCTGGGAAGCCGCCAAAGATACCGCACAATTTGCGACCCCATAGAGGAACAGCTTCCACGTGGTGCCCAGCCGATCTCCTCCCCGTAAGTACATGCAGCCCGACCTGCAGGGGATTACACTGCTTAATTAATACTAAACTACCTACAAACACTCAAGCCTAAGGGGACCCGGAGACTGTCAGTGACTTACCTAAACTGTGCTAACACACTAGCTGGGCGCCCATTCATGCCGATACTCCTTCCCCATATAGTGGCGCGAAAACGCCATCTTTAATCTCCAGCCATATAAGCGCAGCAGCCTGTCAGCGCGGCCTCCCTCACAGTCGCACTCAGAGCGCCAGAAGAAACCGCAGCACAGGCATTTACAAGGACTATTCCCAGTATATGTACTTTTCTCCTAACACAGGTACAACTGCAACCAGCTTACCAACCACTTATTAACCTGTCGCATGCCACACAAAAATTTGAACTCCATAAAGGGGCCTGCAAATTCACTGTGCAGCAACTACTATTTGTTTTCCCATCTCCAACAGCTCCCCTGTGAGGATAGTGATTACACAAGGAGATAAGCAGCTAACCCACAATAACTCAGGGGCTCCCAGGCCTACATCACAATATTACCCTTAGGCTCTAAGTGAAAGCAATCTGTATACCCAACAATTACAGCACTGGTTCTGACACAAAGTAGGACTGTGTTACACCAACTGCAGCAGCTTAGGAGCCGTAATATATCTTGCCTTTAAATTTTAGCTGGACTGCACTCTCCTGTCCCTTTTCCTGCTGCACTTTGATGCAGCAGGTCATATCCACCACCCCTTTTCCGGCCTGGCCTAGAGGTGGCAATTTCCCTAAGGAGAGTGCCCCAAACCTACTCTGAATACTTCCAGACTTTTCCACGCCAGTGACATTCTTATTTTCTCTAAAGTACACATCTGTTTAAAATGGAATAGGCACGTATAGGCCACTTAAGCCTGTCTACCACACAGTGACCCTTCGTTGTCCTGAAGTGGGACCGCCCTGCCATACCTGACCTCTATCCTCTCAGAGTCTCCTTCTGCAAAAGACCCAGCCTTTTCTCTCCCTCACCATGTCACAATCAGCCAGAGGGAAAAAAAACAAACAACCTTTTCTACCTAAAAAAACTGTGATGGATCACTTTGGGCCCCCTGGAGGGCTCTCACAAGGTGACATAGAACCCCCAGACTCCCCTGGGTCTGACACTTCGGATCTCACATTGGCGGCTATTCAGAACATTCAACAAGCCTCATCTGAGGCAGTTACTCCCTCATTCATCATGGACTCACTTAAGTCCCTACTGGACAAGCACCACGCTTCATTCACTGCCCAAATGGCGGCCTCAACAGCTGAGCTCAAGAAAGAGATCTCTTCAACAAATGAAAGAATTGACACTCTGGAAAGAAAGCAGGAGGATGCCGCTGTTGAACATTCTAACCTGCTTTCTTACACACAACGCCTGGCAGACTACCTGGATGTTGTCGACGACAAGATAGTGGACTTGGAAGATAGATCTCGGAGGAACAACCTCAGGATCCGGGGTATCCCTGAGTCCGTCTCTGCTGGCGATTTACAGCTGTACCTAAAAGAACTGTTTCATGTGCTAGCACCCCCCGCCACGGAGACTGAAGCCATGATGGACTGGGCACACCGGTCTCTTAAGCCCAAAGGACTCCCAGATGACCAACCTAGAGACACAATTGTCCGGCTTCACTACTTCACTTACAAAGAGAGAATCCAAAGAGCCCATTTTCAGAAACCCTCCCTTCCAGAAAAATTTAAAAAACTACAAATTTTTCCTGACCTTTCTGCAAGAACTTTACAGAAGAGAAAAACTTTTACAGAAGTTACATCCATTTTACGGAAAAATGAGATCAGGTACAGGTGGGGCTACCCCATAAAGCTACTCATCTTCCGGAACAATCAGATGTTCACCATACAGACCCCTATCAGAGGGTATGAACTACTCAAGCTATGGAATCTATACCCCTCACAAAAGGACAAGCCGCACACCAGCCAAACCCAATTGAGAAGCACAGCTGCAGAATGGGGGGGTC
This sequence comes from Bombina bombina, assembly GCF_027579735.1. Lineage (NCBI taxonomy): Eukaryota > Metazoa > Chordata > Amphibia > Anura > Bombinatoridae > Bombina > Bombina bombina. The sequence continues at coordinate 1,402,303,940 of NC_069500.1, forward strand.
CCTCCGCCCCTGAAGACCGACGGAACAACTTAGATGTCTCCGAGGTGGGAGACTGGAATACCCCTACAACACGAAGGTTTGGCCTTCAGAAGCAACATGAGAGCCAGAAATGGCCGACCTTTACGCAGAGACATAGATCTGGATCACCAGTTTCCTAGGAAGTGCATCACAAACACTAAGATGTAGCTTACTCTTCCTGGACATTTGTTATGTGAAGTTACTTTCTTTTTTCCTCTTTTAGCTCATACAGATAATAGGTGGTCACACACCATTTGGACTCTAGTAGCTGGCATGCTGATTTTGATGACCTTTGGACGATAAGTATCTTTAACTTGATTTGCTCCTTTACAATATACAGTACTCATACCATGGTGAACATTGTTTATTTTTCTATACAGAGGTTTTATAGCTTACTAAACTGTTATCATTGCTTTTTCTCTGGAACATTAAAGTCTCATTCCTACCGCAATTAGCTGTCAAACATCCACAGACCCCACACACAACTTTTACTGCCTCCAAACAAGGTTACTCTGATCTACAGGCACCATGTGCTCAGCGAGGGCCCGGCTGTAGCACACTCCCTGCATACAATCCTCCTGGGACTTAGACAGACACACTAGAAAAGTAACCCCTACGCATATAACACTCAAAGTACCCCTACAGCACACCCGCTCACATAGTGTTTTGATCACTTAATTGTCAGTAGAACTCTTCACCCCATGCATCAGAGCGCTACACCACAGCACTACAACCTCAGTTGCCCATTACAAACTTATAGCAGCAAGTCTAGCGGATCACACGTCTAGTACAGACCATTCCGATCACTTAATTGTTAACAGAACACCTTACCCCATACATCTGAGTACTCTACCATAGTTCTACAATCTCAGCTGCCCATTACATACTCACAGTAGCAAGTCCAGCTGTCCACACACCTAAAATAGTTCATTAGCTGAACTCACTGCCTACACTAAGACACCATAATCTTGACTCCTCAACTCTCTCTATAAGGTCTACACCGAGATACATACCTGATTATCTGTTATAGTATTGTTGTTTTAAATTGTTTGTTGTTCTGGTTGCTGTTTTATGTATTGCACTGTTGTTCTCTAATAAGTATATTGAAAGTTCTCTACTGTCACTGTCATATAACTCCAATTGATACACCACCTTTTCACTAGACAGGCTACTAGGCCGTTATTCTACCCACTTCCCTCCCACCACTTCTAACACTCCGCTGATAAACAGTGGCACGATTGGCAACCCTCCACTGCCTGACTAGCTATTAACAGTTCATTACTTTATAGTTTCCAACAACCTCCTTCCCCCCCCCCCCCACAACAAATCCAAGCCCCCTTTTTTTTTTCCCTTCACTTAAATGTGCTTCCCCTATTAGGGAAGACGATTAACGCGGTTTCTCTCGATCATACCGCAATTTCTATTTGCCAATTTATCAGTACCAACATATATTTGACTGAATGTAATATTTTTTTGCACTCTACTAGAAGTTTAAGAACAACCATTCTTCCCTGTCTTTTTTCTTTTTACACCTCTCTCTTACCTCCTCCTCCTCCTAGTCTTTTAGCGTTTTTTTTTTTTTTTTTTTCTCTCTTCCCCCTCTTCCCCTGCTTTCTCACTCCCCACTTCTCCTTAACACAACTTCATCATGTCCCTCATTTGCACCTCGCTTAACACTAGAGGGCTCAATACCCCTAACAAGAGAAGTAGATTAGCTAGTTACTTAACTCGCGCTAAAACTAAAATAGCCTTTCTCCAGGAGACCCATTGGGCAGAAGGAACCCCTATACCCTTTAGATGCAAACAATACCCGATAGTGGAGACAGCCTCATACCTGGGGAAATCGAGAGGCGTAGCTATTCTGATACATAAATCCGTTCTCTTTGAAAAAATAGAAACTTTCAAGGACCCAAAGGGTAGATTCCTAATACTGACCTGCAGGATAGACGATACTCCATACACTCTTGCCAATTACTATGGCCCAAACTCTGGACAAATTAGAGCCTTTAGGAAGTTTTTAAGATTGCTGGCCTCTCACAAAACACAAAACTTACTACTAGCTGGTGATTTTAACATGTTGCTAGACACAACATTAGATAGACGCTCTCCTAAGCTTAAACCCTGTGACAAACAAGCCTCTAGGACTGCAAAGCATTTCAACAATCTCTTGGCCCAACACACTCTATTCGACATCTGGCGTTCCCATCATCCTTCCTCAAGAGACTACTCCTTTTTTTCTAAAGTACACAACACCTACACCAGGATTGATTACTTTTTCTGTGAACCGAGACTCCTAGACTCGGTCCAATCAGTACTTATGCCTGAGTGTACATGGTCTGACCATTCTTCGGTTCAGCTTACCCTAAAAAACCCCAATAGCACACCCTATCATTCTTCTTGGATGCTTCCGGATCACCTCCTTTCTAGTCCAGAACAGGTCGCACTGATCCGGAAAGAAATTTCCGAGTTTCTAAGCATAAATGATAACGGAGCAGTTAACGACTTCTGTCTGTGGGGCACTCTCAAGGCCTTTCTTAGAGGGGTATTCATTAAATTGAATGCAGAGCATAAGAAACGGTTGGGTAGTTCGCTTGCCCAACTCCATGTCTCCCTGAGAAACCTCAACACATTACATGTAACATCTTTTGACCCGCAAACTCTAACCCAAATTGAAACTATTAAGACACAAATTGCAACCCTAGAATTAAAAAGACAACAGACTCAGGTTCAGAAATTCAAACAAACATTCTACGCCAAAGGAAACAAAGCAGACAGGCTATTGGCCAATAAACTTAAGCAAAAGACTGCAGAAGCCCGCATCCCATATATTAAAACTCCCCAGGGCAATGTCCGGCTCCCAGCAGACATAGGGAAAGCTTTTGCTTCTTATTACTCTGCATTATATAACCTAGCGAGTTCCCCTACCCAACGTGTCCCGATATCACAACATATTCAGGACTTTCTAGGCACCATCTCTCTGCCGACCTTGACGGAAGCCCAGAGAGATCAGCTTGATGCTCCATTCAGCATTAAAGAAGTCCTACATGTCATCAACTCCCTAAAATCCCACAAAGCCCCAGGTCCCGATGGTTTTGGAGCTCTGTTCTATAAAACGTTCAGACTCCAGATATCTCCACTTCTTACTAGAATCTGCTCTCTGGCCAGACAGTCCGGCACCCTACCAACTGAGTTTCTAGAGGCGACCATAGTGACCATCCCGAAACCGGGTAAAACTCCTAACGTATGTGAACACTTCCGCCCCATTTCATTGATCAATGTTGATGTAAAGTTGATGGCGAAACTTTTGTCCTTTAGATTAAATAAAGTTCTTCCGTCGCTGTTGGACGGTGATCAAGTTGGCTTTACCCCAGGTCGGGAAGGACCAGACAACACTCGTCGGATCCTCAACATATACTTTGAAGCCAAGCAGCGTAATCTTTCCTGCACGACCCTAGCCTTAGATGCCGAAAAGGCTTTTGATAGGGTCAATTGGACATACCTATTTGAGGTCCTTGATAAATTCGGCTTCCCCCCGGGATTTTGCTCTAGTGTTAGAGCTTTGTACTCAGCCCCCTCGGCCTCGGTTAGAGGTCTAGGATTCCGTTCCCCGACCTTCCCGATTACCAACGGGACGCGCCAAGGCTGTCCCCTCTCTCCGCTACTCTTCGCTCTAATCATGGAACCGCTGGCGGAGGCGATCAGAGGTAGTCCTGATATCAAGGGAGTTGAGCTAGAGAATACCTTGCAAAAAACCGCCTTATTCGAGGAACGACCTAACCATATTTCTTAGCGACCCTCTCCATTCCCTCCCTGCCCTTTTCAGGTTACTGGATTGGTTTGGACTGATTAGCTACTACAAGCTTAACATCAACAAGACGGAGGCATATTCCATTAACGTGTCAGATACTGATCTTACAGTACTCCAACAACGGTACCCATTCAATTGGTCCCAGCAGAGGATCAAGCATCTTGGAGTTTATCTCTCCTCGAACATCACCACTATTATAGAGTCTAATTTCAATCCTCTCCTCCAGCAGTTCCAATCTTGTACTGACAGGTGGAGTGTCCCATGCATCTCCTGGCTGGGACGTATTGCTGCATTCAAGATGCTCTTGCTTCCCAAGCTTACATACCTGTTCCGTTCACTCCCTATCCCTGTCCCTAAATGTCTGATTAGCAAATTTCAACAGATCTGCAATAAGTATATATGGAAAAATAAGCATCCTAGGGTCGCTACTAGAATACTTCAGCAACCACTCTTGTGCGGGGGCGCGGGCGCCCCTAACATAACGTATTACCATGAAGCTTCAAGGCTTTCTCAAGTTCTAGCATGGAAGACCACAGACAGCAAAAACAAATGGCAAGCGCTAGAACAAGCAATGCTCCCTAGCCCTCTTACCCTACAAGACCTCATTTGGCTACCCAAGCACGTCAGGTCGCTCTTCAAAATCCATAATACAATAATCTCACATGCCCTTCGATTATGGGATAGACTGCGTTCGCTACCTCAGATAGCCCCACATCCTTCTCCTGTACACTCTCTAACGGGCCTGCTAGCGGCCCTTAGAGACTCCCACCCCCATCTCTGGCAGGAACATGGAATCCACCGCATAGCTGATCTGTTTTTCAACGGCCAATTCATCACGACCGCACAATTTACCAATAATTACAATCCACCCCAACTTCTTCTATTTGAGTTCTGGAGGCTTAGAAGTCTATTAAAATCCTGGGGATTTTTAAGTCAACCCCCCAGACCACCCACTATGTGGGAAAAAAGATGGACCAGCAGCGTTAGGATTCCCAGGTCGCTATCGGTTTCCTACAAAGATCTGATGAACTCTCCCCTATTCTACAGGTCAGCTTACACTTTGGCCTGGGAAAGGGCTTTTCACTTTCGAACGGAACAGGACGAGTGGGCCCGAGCAGTGGCCCTAACCAAACAAGCACTTCACTGTGTTACACTACTAGAGTTATATCTTAAAATCTGTACACAGTGGCATCTCACCCCGCTCAGGTTATACAAAATTTCGCAGACTAACTCCCCACTATGCTGGAGGCAGTGTGGGATGGTGGGTTCGCCGGCCCATATTTGGTGGGAATGTCCGAAGTTGACTACCTTCTGGCAAGTTATCTCACACAAATGTAGAAACCTAATCCCCCACTTACACAACTCCCCGCAAACAGCCTTATTGCACTTAAACCTAGACACAGCCACACCCCCAGAGGCCTTACTCTCCGTTTATATACTTATCTCTGCCAAACTAGCTATAGCGAGACTTTGGAGACAGCAAGCTCCACCTTCATGGGGAGAAGTGGTCAAAACCATGTCCTACTTGGAGATAATGGAGGGTCCAATCTTTACCCAACGTAACAAAGTTTTTTTGCATTCGGAAATCTGGGCAAAGTGGAAGCTCCTGAACTGATTCTACTACAGGGCAACTACTGAGAACAGTAGCTGTAGGCCCCTCACATCAACTAACTCCCCCTCCTTCCCCCCCTCCTACACCCACTCATCTCCCCATCACCCCCTCTTCTTTCCCTTTTTTTTTTTTTTTTTTTTTTTTTTTTTCCTCTTTCTCTTCTCTTTCTTCTTCTCTCTAACTACTTTCTGGTTGGTCTTACTTGATAGATTATTTAGTCCTACGATGGATATTAATATTTGCATTATTTCCAAAAAATTTAGACTGTTCTTTTGTCCATTTTCATATGTCAGTATTTTTACACTTTATTCTGTTCTGAAGTTAAAAAAAAAAAAAAAGAGGTTAAGTTTATTTCTTATTTGATTGGATTATCATGTGATGAAACAGAATAGACCTTATGTGTTTTTTTATGTGCATAATGTGTTGTATTCATGCATATCTCGATGTATCACAGTTGTACTGTAACGTGAAGTTAACCTCAATAAAAAATTATTTAAAAAAAAATAAAAAATAAAAAATAAGTGTATTTACACACATTAGCACACAAATATATATGTACATGCTGATATACATATATATTTATGTGTTAATAAGTGTATTTACACACATTAGCACACAAATATATATGTACATGCTGATATACATATATATTTATGTGTTAATAAGTGTATTTACACACATTAGCACACAAATATATATGTACATGCTGGTATACATATATATTTATGTGTTAATATGTGTATTTACACACATTAGCACACAAATATATATGTACATGCTGATATACATATATATTTATGTGTATTTACACACATTAGCACACAAATATATATGTACATGCTGGTATACATATATATTTATGTGTTAATAAGTGTATTTACACACATTAGCACACAAATATATATGTACATGCTGATATACGTATATATTTATGTGTTAATAAGTGTATTTACACACATTAGCACACAAATATATATGTACATGCTGATATACATATATATTTATGTGTATTTACACACATTAGCACACAAATATATATGTTCGTGCTGATATACATATATATTTATGTGTTAATATGTGTATTTACACACATTAGCACACAAATATATATGTACATGCTGGTATACATATATATTTATGTGTTAATAAGTGTATTTACACACATTAGCACACAAATATATATGTACATGCTGGTATACATATATATTTATGTGTTAATAAGTGTATTTACACACATTAGCACACAAATATATATGTTCGTGCTGATATACATATATATTTATGTGTTAATAAGTGTTTTTACACACATTAACACACAAATATATATGTACATGCTGATATACATATATATTTATGTGTATTTACACACATTAGCACACAAATATATATGTTCGTGCTGATATACATATATATTTATGTGTTAATATGTGTATTTACACACATTAGCACACAAATATATATGTACATGCTGATATACATATATATTTATGTGTTAATAAGTGTATTTACACACATTAGCACACAAATATATATGTACATGCTGATATACATATATATTTATGTGTTAATAAGTGTATTTACACACATTAGCACACAAATATATATGTTTGTGCTGATATACATATATATTTATGTGTTAATAAGTGTATTTACACACATTAGCACACAAATATATATGTACATGCTGGTATACATATATATTTATGTGTTAATAAGTGTATTTACACACATTAGCACACAAATATATATGTTCGTGCTGATATACATATATATTTATGTGTTAATAAGTGTATTTACACACATTAGCACACAAATATATATGTACATGCTGGTATACATATATATTTATGTGTTAATAAGTGTATTTACACACATTAGCACACAAATATATATGTACATGCTGGTATACATATATATTTATGTGTTAATAAGTGTATTTACACACATTAGCACACAAATATATATGTACATGCTGGTATACATATATATTTATGTGTTAATAAGTGTATTTACACACATTAGCACACAAATATATATGTACATGCTGGTATACATATATATTTATGTGTATTTACACACATTAACATACAAATATATATGTATATAAGCATGTACATATTTACTGGGAACACACAGTTCCCTTTGACCGCAATGTAAAGGCACTTTTCAGTGCCGTAGTTTTTCATACACCCCACTCCGACCAACTTTACCTCCAAAATACTGCCGAGTGCAGTAATTTTATTAAAAATAAAGATGCTGTCATGACTCATCAACTATCAAAAACAAACAAGTAAGATGCCTGGATTGTAAATGAGGATAAAATAATTAATAAGCTGATGAACACTGCACATTTTTATTTACACAATTTTGCTAAAAATTCAAAGCAATTATCACCTAAAAATGTTTTCCTTAAATAAGAAGCAAAGTCACTATAAAGTGTATGTGAGATAAAAAGGTACATTTACATACCAAACACACGACTAGATTACGAGTTTTGCGTTAGGCTTAAAAATCAGCGTTAGCCGGTCCTAACGCTGCTTTTTAACGCCAGCTGGTATTATGAGTCTTACAGATACAGGTGTACCGTTCACTTTTTTGGCCAGACTTGGCAATACCGCAAATCCACTTACGTAAATTGCGTATCCTCTTTTAAAAGGGAATTGCATAGCGCCGGTATTACGAGTCTGCCAAAAAGTGAGCGGTAGACCCTCTCCTGACAAGACTGGTACCGCATTTTAAAGTTAGTAGTTAAGAGTTTTACACTACAAAGCCGTAGCATAAAACTCTTAACTAAAGTGCTAAAAAGTACACTAACACCCATAAACTACATATTTACCCCTAAACCGAGGCCCTCCCACATCGCAAACACTAAAAGAAAAATTTGAACCCCTAATCTGCCGAACCGGACATCGCCGCCACTATAATAAATATATTAACCCCTAAACCGCTGCACTACCGCCTCGCAAACACTATTTAAATATTATTAACCCCTAATCTGCCGTCCCTAACATCGCCGCCACCTACCTACATTTATTAACCCCTAATCTGCCGCCCCCAACATCGCCGCCACTATATTAAAGTTATTAACCCCTAAATCTAAGTCTAACCCTAACCCTAACACCCCCTAACTTAAATATAATTAAAAGAAATCTAACTAAAAATTCCTATCATTAACTAAATCATTCCTATTTAAAACTAAATACTGACCTGTAAAATAAACCCTAAGCTAGCTACAATATAACTAATAGTTACATTGTATCTAGCTTCGGATTTATTTTTATTTTACAGGCAAGTTTGTATTATTTTAACTAGGTAGAATAGTTATTAAATAGTTATTAACTATTTACTAACTACCTAGCTAAAATAAATACAAATTTACCTATGAAATAAAACCTAACCTAAGTTACAATTACACCTAACACTACACTATAATTAAATAACTAAATTAAATACAATTACTTAAATTAAATTAGCTAAAGTACACAAAAAAACAAACACTAAATTACAGAAAATAATAAACAAATTACAGAATTTTAAACTAATTACACCTAATATAATAGCCCTATTAAAATAAAAAAGCCCCCCGTAAAAAAAAGGAACCCTAGCCTAAACTAAAATACCAAAAGCCCTTAAAAGGGCCTTTTGCGGGGCATTTGTCAGGGTGCCAGGAATCAGACTGAGACGAGAAGTGCATAAATAATCACACCTTTATTAATTGCAAAAAATAATAAAAAGTCCACAAGTCAAATAACAAGCCAGGAGTCAAAACCAGAGCTGGTAGTCAGACAAGCTGAGTCAGGAGCGAAAGCAAGTAGTCAGACGAGCTGGAATCAGGAACCAGGAAGGACGTCAGACAGCCAGGATATACACAGGAACTCTCACAAATAGGTCTGAGACAACGCAAAGGCAAAGCATACTGAACAGAGGCCCTTTAAATAATAATAAGTGATGACATCACAATTCTGAGACTGCATCCTGTCTCACATGGATGATGTACACCAATCTGGCCATAAAAGGAATTGCAGGAAATGAGCAGCACCCCCCACAATGCACCAGAGTTAAGCAAGAGAGGTGAGTAAAATCACTGCCAGCAGCACATGGCAAACAAAACAGGGAAAACACCCTGACAGCATTGCCCCAAAATAATCAGCTCATTTACCTGTAAAATTTTTTACAAACAACCCCCCAATAGTAAAATTCACCACCCACACAAATTAAAGTACACAAAGAAACAAACACTAAATTACAGAAAATAATAAACAAATTACAGAAATTTAAACTAATTGTACCTAATCTAATAGCCCTATTAAAATAAAAATGCCCCCCCCCCAAAAAAAAACCTAGCCTAAACTAAACTACCAATAGCCCTTAAAAGGGCCTTTTGCGGGGCATTGCCCCAAAGTAATCCGCTCTTTTACCTGTAAAAAAAAATACAAACAACCCCCCTAACAGTAAAACCCACCACCCACACAACCAACCCCCCAAATAAAACCCTATCTTAGAAAACCCTATCTAAAAAAAACTACCTTTTCTAGCTTAATTCTGATTGGCTGATAGAATTCTATCAGCCAATCGGAATCTAAGGGATGCCATCTTGGATGACGTCACTTAAAGTCACCTTCATTCTGTGTTAGTCGTCGGATGAAGAGGATGCTCCGCGTCGGATGTCTTGAAGATGGACCCACTCCGCGCCGGATGGATGAAGATAGAAAATGCCGTCTGGATGAAGACTTCTGCCCATCTGGAGGACCACTTTGCCCGGCTTGGATGAAGACCTCTCCCGGTAAGTCGATCTTCAGGGGGTTAGTGTTAGGTTTTTTTAAGGGTGTATTGGGTGGGTTTTATTTTTAGGTTAGGGACTTTGGGCGGCAAAAGAGCTAACTGCCCTTTTAAGGGCAATGCCCATCCGAATTCCCTTTTTCAGGGCAATGGGGAGCTTAGGTTTTTTTAGATAGGGTTTTATTTGGGGGGTTGGTTGTGTGGGTGGTGGGTTTTACTGTTGGGGAGGTTGTTTGTATTTTTTTTTACACGTAAAAGAGCTGATTACTTTGGGGCAATGCCCCGAAAAAGGCCCTTTTAAGGGCTATTGGTAGTTTAGTTTAGGCTAGGGTTTTTTTTTTATTTTTTGGGGGGGGGCTTTTTATTTTAATAGGGCTATTAGATTAGGTGTAATTAGTTTAAGTTTCTGTAATTTGTTTATTATTTTCTGTAATTTAGTGTTTGTTTTTTGTGTACTTTAGCTAATTTAATTTAATTTAGGTAATTGTATTTGATTTAGTTAATTTATTTAATTATAGTGTAGTGTTAGGTGTTAGTGTAACTTAGGTTAGGTTTTATTTTACAGGTAAATTTGTGTTTATTTTAGCTAGGTAGTTATTAAATAGTTAATAACTATTTAGTAACTATTGAACCTAGTTAAAATAAATACAAACTTGCCTGTAAAATAAAAATAAACCCTAAGCTAGCTACAATGTAACTATTAGTTATATTGTAGCTTGCTTAGGGTTTATTTTATAGGTAAGTATTTAGTTTTAAATAGGAATAATTTAGTTAATAATTGTAATTTTATTTAGATGTATTTAAATTATATTTAGGTTAGTGGGTGTTAGGGTTTAGAGGTTAATAACTTTAATATAGTGGCGGCGACGTTGGGGGCGGCAGATTAGGGGTTTATAAGTATAATGTAGGTGGCGGCGGTGTCTGGAGCGGCATATTAGGGGTTAATAATATAATGTAGGTGTCGGCGATGTCGGGGGCGGCAGATTAGGGGTTAATAAGTGTAAGATTAGGGGTGTTTAGACTCGGGTTCATGTTAGGGTGTTAGGTGTAAACATAACTTTTATTTCCCCATAGGAATCAATGGGGCTGCGTTACTGAGCTTTACGCTGCTTTTTGGCAGTTAGATTTTTTTTTCAGCCGGCTCTCCCCATTGATTCCTATGGGGAAATCGTGCACGAGCACGTTACACCAGCTCACCGCTACCGTAAGCAGCGCTGGTATTACAGTGAGATGTGGAGCTAAATTTTGCTCAACGCTCACTTTTTGTCTTTTAACGACGGGTTTCTGAAAACTCGTTATACCAGCGCTGCAGGTAAGTGAGCGGTGAGTGAAACCTGCTCATTAGCACCGCACAGCCTCTAATGCAAAACTCGTAATCTAGGCGACAGACTTTATAATGTGTATGTGAGATTAAAGGGACATTTACATACCAAACACAGACTTTATAATGTGTATGTGAGATTAAAGGGACATTTAAATACCAAACAACAGACTTTATAATGTGTATGTGAGATTAAAGGGACATTTACATACCAAAGACAGACTTTATAATGTGTATGTGAGATTAAAGGGACATTTACATACCAAACACGGACTTTATAATGTGTATGTGAGATTAAAGGGACATTTACATACCAAACACAGACTTTATAATGTGTTGTAAGATTAAAGGGACATTTACATACCAAACACAGACTTTATAATGTGTATGTGAGATTAAAGGGACATTTACATACCAAACACAGACTTTATAATGTGTATGTGAGATTAAAGGGACATTTACATACCAAACACAGACTTTATAATGTGTATGTGAGATTAAAGGGACATTTACATACCAAACACAGACTTTATAATGTGTATGTGAGATTAAAGGGACATTTACATACCAAACACAGACTTTATAATGTGTATGTGAGATTAAAGGGACATTTACATACCAAACACAGACTTTATAATGTGTATGTGAGATTAAAGGGACATTTACATACCAACACAGACTTTATAATGTGTATGTGAGATTAAAGGGACATTTACATACCAAACACAGACTTTATAATGTGTATGTGAGATTAAAGGGACATTTACATACCAGAACACAGACTTTATAATGTGTATGTGAGATTAAAGGGACATTTACATTACCAAGATTAAAGGGACATTTACATACCGAACACAGACTTTATAATGTGTATGTGAGATTAAAGGGACATTTACATACCAAACAACAGACTTTATAATGTGTATGTGAGATTAAAGGGACATTTACATACCGAACACAGACTTTCTAATGTGTATGTGAGATTAAAGGGACATTTACATACCAAACAACAGACTTTATAATGTGAGATTAAAGGGACATTTACATACCAAACACAGACTTTATAATGTGAGATTAAGGGGACATTTACATACCGAACACAGACTTTATAATGTGTATGTGAGATTAAAGGGACATTTACATACCAAACAACAGACTTTATAATGTGTATGTGAGATTAAAGGGACATTTACATACCGAACACAGACTTTCTAATGTGTATGTGAGATTAAAGGGACATTTACATACCAAACAACAGACTTTCTAATGTGTATGTTAGATTAAAGGGACATTTACATACCGAACACAGACTTTCTAATGTGTATGTGAGATTAAAGGGACATTTACAAACGGCTAGATTACTAGTTTTGTTGGTAAAGCCGTGCGTTGCTAACGAGCCTTTTTTTTCCAGCGCTGACTTTAAACTACGCTGGTATTACAAGTTTTCTGAATGGTTGCGTTAGACTCAGAAAAGTGAGCGTTGAGCAAATTTAGCTCCACTTCTCACTGTAATACCAGCGTTGCTTACGTTAGCGGTAAGATGGCTAAAACGTGCTTGTGCAAGATTTCCCCATAGGAAACAATGGGGCTGAGACGGCTGGAAAAAAAAACCTAACACCTGCAAAAAAACAGCGTCCAGCTTCTAACGCAGCCCCATTGTTTCCTATGGGAAATACTTTCTAAGTCTACACCTAACACCCTAACATGAACCCCGAGTCTAAACACCCCTAACCTTACACTTATTAACCCCTAATCTGCCGCCCCCGACATCCTCGCCACCTACATTATATTATTAACCCCTAATCTGCTGCTCCGGACACCGCCGCCACCTACATTATACCTATAAACCCCTAATCTGCTGCCCCTAACACTGCCGCCACGTACATTATATATATTAACCCCTAATCTGCGGCCCCTAATGTCGCTGCCACCTACCTACAATTATTAACCCCTAATCTGCCGCCCCCCACGTCGCTGCTACTATATTAAATGTATTAACCCCTAAACCTAAGTCTTCACCCAAACGGCATCTTCTTTCTTCATCCTTCCGGAGCGGAGCGGCAGCATCTTGAAGACCTTCGACGTGGAACATCCCTCCTGGCCGACGGACTAACGACGAATGACGGTTCCTTTAAATGACGTCATCCAAGATGGCGTCCCTCGAATTCCGATTGGCTGATAGGATTCTATCAGCCAATCGGAATTAAGGTAGGAAAAATCCGATTGGCTGATTCAATCAGCCAGTCGGATTGACCTTGCATTCTATTGGCTGTTCCGATCAGCCAATAGAATGCAAGGTCAATCCGATTGGCTGATTGGCAGATTAGGGTTTAATAAAATTTATTATAGTGTTTGCGAGGCGGGAGTGCGGCGGTTTAGGGGTTAATACATTTAGAATATTGGCCGCGATGTCCGGTCGGCAGATTAGGGGTTAAAAATTTTTATTATAGTGTTTGCGATGTGGGGGGGCCTCGGTTTAGGGGTTACTAAGTAGTTTATGGGTGTTAGTGTACTTTTTAGCACTTTAGTTAAGAGTTTTATGTTCCGGCGTTAGCCCATAAAACTCTTAACTACTGACTTTTAAATGCGGTAGGAGTTTTGACAGGAGAGGGTGTACCGCTCACTTCTTCCAAGACTCGTAATACCGGCATTAGGAAAATCCCATTAAAAAGATAGGATACGCAATTGACGTAAGGGGATTTGCGGTAGCCAAAAGTCGCGGAAGAAAAGTGAGCAGTACACCTGTACCTGCCAGACTCGTAATAGCAGCGGGCGTTAAAAAGCAGCATTGGGACCTCTCAACGCTGCTTTTTAAGGCTAATGCAGAACTCTTAATCTAGGCGATAGCAAGCACAGACACAATAAAGTTTATTTTAGATTAAAGGGACATTTAACACTTTGAGATTGTAATATAAAATGTTTAATTATATCTAGTAAAATAAAACCTATAAATAGTTACATAAAACTTTGCAATAAACTTCCATTATTTATTTTGCCTCTTTCCATGTAATTTAACTACATTGTGGGCTTTTCAATTGCTATTAAAAGTGGAAGTGCAGACACCAGACTTAACACTGCTATATGGCACACATTCATTGGTTGTACACTCTAGTGACACATTTATAACTGTCCCTGATTGGCCAGCAGAGGACACCTATGTTAAAACATGGCCGCACCCATTGCTTTATAGGCGCCTAACATTTAAAAATGTTTTTGTTCAATATTTAACGAATATAATTACAAAAAATACACCTGCATAATATTCTCAGACTAATCTCTGCTTTGAATACATTTGTATATCTATGATTTATTTAATGTCCTTTTAAATCAGTAAACTTTGAGTTAAATATCTACATTTTATAGCCTGTAAAGGTCTCACCTGTTTGTCGTGAGTTGTGTTTTCAGACCCATTGCTACTGTATGCGATGGAAACATTCTCTAGCTTGGTCGTGGGATCCTCAATTAAACTTGCTGTATGAGCAAAGGGCACTTTTTCTAGCATGGTTTCTTGTTCATTCAGACCACTTGTCTTACAAGGGGCATCTGCTTTCATGGTGATGTCACTTTGTTCTGCAGTATTAAGCGCACTCACTTGAGATCTCTTAAAGTGTGTTTGAATTTCATGAAGATATTGAATTACCATGAATTTGTTTGGCAGAACAAAGGCATCTAAATCTGGTGGTTCCAGTAACTGTGGTATACCTAGTCTGGCAAAGCCATCATATGCCTTAAAAAGAGAAATAAATATTCACGTTTTAACTTTATATAGTAAATTGTAAGAAGCATAACCTCCCTTCCATGCTCTATGAATTGCCATATAAAAACCTTATTTTGGAAGGGTGTTTGACTTTTTTTGTTCATTTAAATAACTAAATGCCTAGCCAATCAATAAAAAATAACTAAGTTATACACACAACATTTACACATCATCAGTACAGTTTGGCAAACAAGGGTCAGTCACAGTCCAGAGCTAATTAAATTATTTATCTGAAAAAGCCTTATTGGGGAATGTACATTGGATTGGACTTTGGGACATTTTTGTCACATAGCGGACAGTATTTTGTTGTACTGTTTGAATTCTGCATATGTTACACACCAATGCTCAGCCATAAGCGCCAACTCCATGATGGTAGATAGGAAGCCCATTTAGCCTGAGCACATTGTACTTCTTACAATAAGTGAGATACTTCATCAGCGTTGGTATAAAGATTATGCCAGCCTGGATTATAGTCAAAGTTATATCAAGGAAGTGATAAAAGCAAAATGTATGCTTACCTGATAAATGTATTTATTTCTTGACACAGTGAGTCCACGGATCATCTATAATTACTGTTGGGAATATCACTCCTGGCGAGCAGGAGGAGGCAAAGAGCACCACAGCAAAGCTGTTAAATATCACTCCCTTACCCACAATCCCCAGTCATTCGACCAAAGGGAAAGGAGAGAAAGGAGTAACATAAGGTGCAGAGGTGCCTGAGGTTTATATAAAAAAAGAAACTGTCTGAAAATACAGGGCTGGCCGTGGAGTCACCATGTCAAGAAAGAAAGAAATTTAACAGGTAAGCATAAATTTTGTTTTCTTTCTAATGACACGGTGAGCCCACCGATCATCTATAATTACTGTTGGGAATCAAGACCCAAGCTAGAGGACACAGATGATAAGGGAGGGACAAGACAGGTAACCTAAACAGAAGGCACCACTGCTTGAAGAACCTTTCTCCCAAAAGAAGCCCCAGCTGAGGCAAAAGTATTGAATTTATAGAATTTGGAAAAAGTGTGCAAAGATGACCAAGTTGCAGCCTTGGCAATCTGCTCCACAGAAGCTTCCTTTTTGAAAGCCTAGGAAGAAGAAACAGCCCTCATGGAATGAGCTGTGATTTTCTCAGGAGGTTGCTGTCCAGCAGTCTCATAGGCCAAGCGAATAACACTTCTCAGCCAAAGGGAAAGAGAAGTAGCCGTAGCTTTCTGACCCTTGCGTTTCCCCCCCAAAAAATGCAGAAGACTGACGAAAGTACTTAGTTGCTTGCAAATAAAATGTTAGTGCACGCACAACATCCAGATTATGTAACAAACATTCTTTGTGAGAAGAAGGATTAGGACACAAAGACGGTACAACAATTTCCTGATTAATATTCTTGACCGAAACAACCTTGGGCAGGAAACCAAACTTAGTATGCAGAACCACCTTATCAGAATGGAATATAAGATAAGGGGAATCAAACTGTAAAGCATAGAGTTCAGAAACCCTCCGAGCAGAAGAAATAGCAACAAGAAGCAAAACTTTCCAAGTTAACAACTTAATATCTAAAGAATGCATAGGCTCAAACGGAGCATGCTGTAAAATTTTAAGAACAAGGTTAAGACTCCATGGAGGAGTAACAGGTTTAAAGACAGGCCGAATGCTGACTAAGGCCTGACAAAAAGATTGCACGTCTGGCACATCCGCCAAGCATTTATGTAACAATATAGACAAAGCCGAAATCTGACCCTTTAGAGCAGTGTTTTTCAACCAGTGTGCTGCGGCACACTAGTGTGCTGTGAGAGATCCTCAGGTGTGCCGCGGCAGACTGACAACAGTGTAACATATTTTTTACATTTTGCTTGTTTTGATGTGACAGGCTCATCAGGCATCATTTACAGCCATGACATATTGACATTCATTCACAGACAATCATTATGATTGTTTGTGAATGAATGTCAATATGTCACGTATAGTTTGTAGGAGGCATGGCATGACAGCACAGTACAGTATGTGTGTGTATATATATATATATATATATATATATATATATGCTGTATTAGGCTACAATGTGTGACTTTGTAAAATTTGGGATGATGGTGTGCCGCAGGATTTTTTAATGTAAAACAGTGTGCCACGGCAAAAAAAAGGTTGAAAATCACTGCTTTAGAGTACTAGCAGACAAACCCTTCTCCAGACCATCCTGGAGAAAGGACAAAATCCTAGGAATCCTTACTCTACTCCAAGAGTAACCTTTGGATTCACACCAATTAAAGTATTTACACCAGATCTTATGGTAGATTCTGCGAGTAACAGGCGTACGAGCCTGAATCAAGGTCTAAATGACCGACTCCACGCTTCGATAAAACTGAGTGTTCAATCTCCAAGCAGACAACTTCAGAGAAATGAGATTTGGATGAAGGAAGGGACCCTGAAGTAGAAGGTCCTTCCTCAGAGGGAGTTTCTAAGGTGGAAAGGATGACATTTCCACTAGGTCAGCAAACCAAACCCTGCAAGGCCACGCTAGGGCTATGAAAATCACAGACGCTCTTTCCTGCTTGATTCGAGCAATGACTCTTGGAAGGAGAGTGAACGGAGGAAACAGGTATGCTAGACTGAAATTCCAAGAAACTGCCAGAGCATCAATCAGAAATGCCTGCGGATCCCTTGATCTCGAGCCGTATTTTGGAAGTTTGGCATTCTGACTAGAAGTCATGAGATCTAATTCTGGATGTCTCCACTTGAGGGTCAAACTGGAAAACACATACGGATAAAGTTCCCACTCACCAGGATGAAAAGTCTGTCTGCTCAGAAAATCCGCTTCCCAATTGTCCACACCTGGGATGTGGATTGCAGAAAGACAGCAGTTGTGGGTCTCCACCCACTGAATAATTCGGGCCACCTCTATCATGGCCAAGGAACTCCGAGTTCTCCCCTGGTGGTTGATGTAGGCCACTGAGGTTATGTTGTCAGACTGGAATCTGATAAACCGGGCTAAGGCTAACTGAGGCCAGACTAGAAGAGCATTGAAAATTGCTCTCAGCTCCAAGATATTTATGGGCAGGGCTGACTCCTCCCAAGTCCATAAGCCCTGAGCCTTAAACGAGCCCCATACTGCTCCCCAACCTAGAAGGCTGGCATCTGTGGTCACAATCACCCAGGAGGGTCTGCGGAAGCAAGTACCCTGGGAGAGATGGTCCTGAGAAAGCCACCACGGATGCGATGATGTCCATGGAAGCCACCATCAGACCTATTACCTCCATACATTGAGCCACTGACGGCAGTGGAAAGGACTGAAGGGCAAGACAAGAGTCAAAAATCTTTTTCTTTCTGACCTCCGTCAGAAAAATCCTCATTAACAGGGAGTCTATTATGGTTCCACAAATACGACCCTTGTAGCTTGAACCAGATAACTTTCTTCCTGATTCAATTTCCATCCGTGGGATCGAAGAAAAGACAAGATCTCCATATGAGATTCTACTTGTTGAAAAGATGGTGCCTGAACAAGAATATCATCCAGATAAAGAGCCACTGCAATCCCCCAAAATTGAAGCACAGCTAAAAGAGCTCCCAGGACCTTTGAAAAAATTCTGGGGGCTGTGGCAAGACCGAATGGAAGAGCTACAAACTGGCAGTGATTGTCTCAGAAACTTGTTATGATCCCTGTGAATAGGAACATGAAGGTATGCATCCTTTAGGTCTATGGTTGTCATGAACTGACCTTCCTGTACCAAGAGAAGAATGGAACGTATAGTCTCCATTTTGAAGGATGGCACTTTGAGAAACCTGTTTAAACATTTTAGATCTAGGATTGGTTGAAAAGTTCCCTCCTTTTTGGGTACTACGAACAGATTCAAGTAGAATCCTAGACCCCTTTCCTGAAAGGGAACTGGAACTATCACCCCCAGGGTGGCAAGGTCCTGGACACAATGTAAGAACGCCTCTCTTTTTATCTGTTCTTCAGATAATCTGGAGAGAAGAAACCTGCCTCTGAGAGGAAAATATTTTAAGTCTATTTTGTATCCATGGGAGACCATGTCTACCACCCATGGATCCAGAACATTTCTTATCCAAGCTTGAGAGAAAAAAGAAAGTCTTCCCCCTACAAGATCTGCTCCTGGATCAGGGGCCAGCCCTTCATGCTGACTTGGAATCAGCTGAAGGTTTTTTAGATTGTTTTCCTTTATTCCAGGACTGGTTGGGCTTCCAGGAAGGCTTGGCTTGATCTTGCTTGGAGAAAGGGGAGGAAGACTTTCCTTTTAAGTTATGAAAGGAACGAAAATTACTCTGATGTCCTTTCTGCTTATTCTTTTTATCTTGAGGAAGAAAAGAACCCTTCCCTCCAGTAATATCTGAAATAATTTCCGCCAAACCCGGTCCAAACAAGGTCTTACCTTTGTAAGGAATAGACATGAGCTTAGATTTAGATGACACATCTGCAGACCAGGACTTCAACCACAAGGCCCTGCGGGCTAGGACTGCAAAGCCAGAAATTTTGGCTCCCAGTTTAATAACCTGTAAGGAAGCATCTGTAATGAAGGAATTGGGTAACTTAAGAGCCTTTATCCTGTCCTGGATCTTCTCAAGAGGAGTATCCGTCTGAAGAGATTCAGACAACGCATCAAACCAGTAAGCTGCAGCGCTTGTAACAGTGGCAATACACACCGCAGGCTGCCATTGTAGACCCTGGTGGACATACATCTTTTTTAATAAAGCCTCTAATTTTATATCCATTAGATCCTTAAAAGAACAACTATCCTCTATGGTAATAGTAGTCCTCTTAGCTAAAGTAGAGATTGCTCCCTCTACCTTAGGAACCGTCTGCCATGACTCCTTAATAGAATCTGCTATAGGAAATATTTTCTTACAAATAGGAGAAGGAGAAAAGGGAATACCAGGTCTTTCCCATTCTCTAGCAATAATCTCTGTAGCACGGTCAGAAACCGGAAAAACCTCACCGGAGAGGGAACATTAAAGTACTTGTTCAATTTACTAGACTTTTTAGGGTTGACTACGATAGTTGTGTCGGAGTCGTCCAAAGTAGCCAAAACCTCCTTAAGTAATAAGCAAAGGTGTTCTAGCTTAAATCTGAAGGATACAACTTCAGCATCAGAAGAAGGAATTACACTATCTGAGTCTGAGATTTCCCCCTCAGACGCTACCGACATGTCTTCTTCCTCAGGCTTATGGGAAGGGACAGTCTGAATATCCAGAACTTGATCAGAAACCTTAGTAACTGTTTCTTTAAATTTCCTTTTACGTCTTCCTTGCAACATAGGAAAAGCTGACAAGGCTTCAGATACCGCAAGGGATACTTGGGAAGCAATGTCTTGTAGAGAAAATCCTACCGGATTGCCAGAGGAAACACAGGTCATAGTATGTGGAGAATGAAAAAGTTGGGACCCTTTAAGGAGAAAGCTGCGGCATATCTGCTACAGGAGACACCTGAATAGCATTTGCCTGGGATAATGGTGGCTCATGGTCAAATATTTTATCTCTAACTATAACCTAAAGTTCTCTCAATGCATGAGGAACAAAAAGGAACTGTATTTTTCACCTGAGCATCAAAACATAACTGACAAGCAGATACTTCGCCTGGGATACTGGTTTGAAAAGCATCTTGATCCATAATGTGTAATAAATAAGGATAAAGTGTAAAAATGTTCTTTATTTGAAAAAAAAAGTGTACTGTGTCTTTAAATGTAAATGAACGATTACGAAACAAACCAAATAAACCTCAGGCTACCTATACACCTTAGTAGCTTTACTGAGGTGCCTACCTGTCCTGTTTTTTCAAAAACAGAGCTGTCCTTGCAGTTACAGAGCCCTAACTGCCGAAAAAAACGGCTAACAACAGTAAAAGTTTTTACCAAGTAAAATAAATCACTAAGCCACAATAAATCCCACTCCTCACAGTCTCAATGCCCAAAACTGCCTTAAATAAAACACCAAACATGAAGGTTTAATTAAGTCCCAATAAATGTAATACAGCTCTTAACTGTAACAAGTGCCAGTATTCGCATTGTAAAAAAAAATAAAATGGCACTTATCTGAAAGTGTTGTCTGGCAGCAGGACAGCTCACCTGGTTTGAGAGGGTGTAGCACCTCACATGGACCTGTGAAGAAAGAAAGAAAACTGAGTAAACCTACTCAGGCTTTCTGGATAGGGCAGCAAATATTTGAGAAAACGCAGTGAGGATTGGACCCCACAAGTTCTCAAGTGCTCAAAAGCCACCACTGCCCTACTGAAGAGACTGACGTGGACTAAGGCTAGACCCCAGAAAAGATCAGAATAAGCTTACTTTGCTTTAAAAATAATAAAATCTTGATTGAAGAAAACTTTTCATCAGACACCTAAACTTCACCCCCTCCTTGCACTACAGGCAAAGAGAATGACTGGGGATTGTAGATAATGGAGTGATATTTAAAAACTTTGCTGTGGTGCTCTTTGCCTCCTCCTGCTGGCCAGGAGTGATATTCCCAACAGTAATTATAGATGATTTGTGGACTCACCTTGTCATTAGAAAGAAATATAATATTTATTTATTTGTTTTTTTTATGTAGAAAGGAGATCAAGGTAAACGTGCTCAGGGCTCATGAAAACCATAATGCAGCTATGTGTCATTTCTAGAGACATAATAATTGCTTTAACATGGACTATTTATAGTCCTTTATTATTTATATTCAAAGTCTGGCTAATCCACATCTCTGATGCTTTTTCTAAGCCTTACTGTTAAAATGGAACTTGCTCTTGGGTTCTCATTGCAATAAGCTGAGGAGAAAACGAGTGGAACCAATATGCTTTATATCCTGTTTCCTCCATGGCTCAAGCAATACAGCCTCTGACTGACTATTTTGTGCTTAGCCTTCTCTACTTAAAAAAAGGGCAAGGGCTACCCACATATTTAGTGTATATATGTGTGTATGTGTGTATATATATATATATATATATATATATATCCTATAATATAAAAGGCCAGGTATGTTTGTCAGAAGCTGTAATGCACTGTAGAGTCTGTGCAAGGACAAAAATTTCCTGGCCGTTACAATCAGACAGCAGAGAGGATAGACAGAAGCAGCCATAGCAGGGGTCATGGCCGGTGGGAGCACTGTGATGGGGGTGTGACCAGGTGGGAGCGGCCATAACAAGGGAGCATGGCCGGAAGCGCCGCAATGGTAGGGGGCTTGGTCGGGCAGGAGCGGGCCGGGTGGTCGTGGCTGTGAGAGAGCGCAAAAGAGGGGGGAGAGAGAGAAAAAGAGATAGGGTAGAGAGAACAAAGGAGTGGAGGAGAGAAAAAGAGGGAAGAGACAGAGCAAAAGAGAAGGGGGGAGTCAGAGCAAAAGAGAGGGAAGAGAGAGCAAAAGAGGTGGGAGAGAGCAAAAGAGGTGGGATAGAGATCAAAAGTGAGAGGGGAGATAGAGCAAAAGAGAGGGAGAGAGAGCAAAAGAGAGGGGGGAGAGAGAGCAAAAGAGAGGGGGGAGAGAGCAAAAACGGGAGAGAGAGAGCAAAAGAGAGGGCCAGAGAGAGCAAAAGAGAGGGAGAGAGAGAGCAATAGAGAGGGGGAGAGAGAGCAAAAGAGAGGGGGAGAGAGAGAGAGCAAAAGAGAGGAGGGAGAGAGAGAGAAAATAGAGGGGGAGAGAGGGAGCAAAAGAGAGGGGGGAGAGAGCAAAAGAGAAGGGGAGAGAGATCAACATAGTGGGGGGGGGAGAGAGAGGAAAACAAAGGGGAGAGAGAGAGAGCGAGCAAAAGAGAGGGGGAGAGAGCAAAAGAGAGGGGGGAGAGAGAGACAATGAGAGGGGTAGAGAGAGCAAAAGGGAGGGGGAGAGAGAGAGCAAAAGAGAGGGAGAGAGAGAGAGAAAGAGAAAGAGAGGGGGAGAGAGATAGAGAAGAAAGAGAGGGAGGGGGGAGAGAGAGAGCAAAAGAGAGGGGGGGAGAGAGAGAGTAAAAGAGAGGGGAGAGAGAGAGAGAGTAAAAGAGAGGGGAGAGAGAGCAAAAGAGAGTGGGGAGAGAGAGAGCAAAAGAGAGGGGGAGAGAGAGTAAAATAGAGGGGGAGAGAGAGAGAGAGCAAAAGACAGGGGGGAGAGAGAGAGCAAGGGGTGGGGCCTCTCTACTGCAAAAAATGGCCCAAGTATACTAAGGGACTAGAAGTGATACATTAAACACAATGACTTCGATGTCACTTGGAGAGGGGTAATGTAAACTGTAAATGCCATGAGACTTCCATAAACAGTTTGTACCAAAATACAGAGAGCTAAATAGCTTCCAAAAAGCCTTGTTACAACCTACAGAAAGCAATTTACATTCACAAAATGACTGAAATGATAGAAACTTCACCACAGTTTTACTACTCACCATCTTGTTATTCTTTTTAAAGTCCCGTGGTTTGAGGGAGCTAAAGTCTCTGGGGAGACAAAATACAATGATTATAAAAGATCTTCTAATAAAGGTCAAATATAAATTAATACATTAATGGAAAACTTTTTCTAAAACAGAAGTCAAATTTACCATGAGGTTGCCCATTACCATTAACAGTGAAAGAGTTGCAGGCTTAGATGGTTTACCGCAAATTAACAAAAAATTATAAAACATATAGAGGCCTATCTCTCAAACCGTCAACTTTCTTGCATTCGACGGCACCAATACGCTGGCCTAACATCGCTGCCGCGGACCTTAAAACGATCTCCATATTTATGAAAAAAGCCGCACACCAAGTACGGGGTGATGAGCAGCGGACTGTTGTTAACTAGCAGTCATCGATCTCACTGCTATTTGGCTTTTTACCAACTTTATTTATACCCTGTCACTAAATACAGCCACTATACTAAAATGTTTAACCCCTATCACGCCGCTCCCGGACCCAACCGCATTAAATAAAAGTATTAACCCCTAAACCCCTGGCCTCCCACATCACTACCACTTACTAAACCTATTAACCTCTAAACAGCCAGCCCCCCACATCGCCATAAACTAAATGAAGCTATTAACCCCTTAACAACTCGCTAACTTTTCATTAAAATTACAACATCCCTATCTTACAATAAATTTAAATTTACCTGTAGAATTAAATTAAACTATATTAAACTATTAATTAACCTACCCTAACTATTATACTAAAATTAAATTAAACTATATTAAACTATTAATTAACCTACCCTAACTATTTTACTAAAATTTAAATGAAACTATATTAAACTATTAATTAACCTACCCTAACTATTATACTAAAATTACATTAAACTATATTAAACTAATAATTAACCTACCCTAACTATTATACTAAAATTACATTAAACTACCAATTAAATTAACTATATTACATATTTAAAAACCTAACCCTACTCAAATTATTTAAATCTACAATTAAAAATTACTAAATTACAAAAAAAAGCTGTCACAAAAAATAAAAAACACACTTACAAAAAATAAAAAACCACAGTATCAAAAATAAAAAAGAATTACACCTTATCTAATAGCCCTATAAAAATAACCCCCCCCCCCAAATAAAAAATAACCTAGCCTATAATAAACTACCAATGGCCCTTAAAAGGGCTTTTGGCGGTGCATTGCCCAAAAGAAATCATCTATTTTACCTGTATAAAAAATACAATCACCCCCCCAACAGTAAAACCCACCACCCACGCAACCAACCCCCCAAATAAAAACCCTATCTAAAAAACCTAAGCTCCCCATTGCCCTGAAAAGGGCATTTGTATGGGCATTGCCCTTAAAAACAGAATTTATGTTTACCTGATAAATTACTTTCTCCAACGGTGTGTCCGGTCCACGGCGTCATCCTTACTTGTGGGATATTCTCTTCCCCAACAGGAAATGGCAAAGAGCCCAGCAAAGCTGGTCACATGATCCCTCCTAGGCTCCGCCTTCCCCAGTCATTCGACCGACGTAAAGGAGGAATATTTGCATAGGAGAAATCATATGATACCGTGGTGACTGTAGTTAGAGAAAATAAATCATCAGACCTGATTAAAAAACCAGGGCGGGCCGTGGACCGGACACACCGTTGGAGAAAGTAATTTATCAGGTAAACATAAATTCTGTTTTCTCCAACATAGGTGTGTCCGGTCCACGGCGTCATCCTTACTTGTGGGAACCAATACCAAAGCTTTAGGACACGGATGATGGGAGGGAGCAAATCAGGTCACCTAGATGAAAGGCACCACGGCTTGCAAAACCTTTCTCCCAAAAATAGCCTCAGAAGAAGCAAAAGTATCAAATTTGTAAAATTTAGTAAAAGTGTGCAGTGAAGACCAAGTCGCTGCCCTACATATCTGATCAACAGAAGCCTCGTTCTTGAAGGCCCATGTGGAAGCCACGGCCCTAGTGGAATGAGCTGTGATTCTTTCAGGAGGCTGCCGTCCGGCAGTCTCATAAGCCAATCTGATGATGCTTTTAAGCCAAAAAGAGAGAGAGGTAGAAGTTGCTTTTTGACCTCTCCTTTTACCAGAATAAACAACAAACAATGAAGATGTTTGTCTGAAATCCTTTGTAGCCTCTAAATAGAATTTTAGAGCCCGAACTACATCCAAATTGTGCAACAAACGTTCCTTCTTTGAAACTGGATTCGGACACAAAGAAGGCACGACTATCTCCTGGTTAATATTTTTGTTAGAAACAACTTTCGGAAGAAAACCAGGTTTAGTACGCAAAACCACCTTATCTGCATGGAACACCAGATAAGGAGGAGAACACTGCAGAGCAGATAACTCTGAAACTCTTCTAGCAGAAGAAATTGCAACCAAAAACAAAACTTTCCAAGATAATAACTTGATATCAACAGAATGTAGGGGTTCAAACGGAACCCCCTGAAGAACTGAAAGAACTAAATTAAGACTCCACGGAGGAGTCAAAGGTTTGTAAACAGGCTTGATTCTAACCAGAGCCTGAACAAAAGCTTGAACATCTGGCACAGCCGCCAGCTTTTTGTGAAGTAAAACAGATAAAGCAGAAATCTGTCCCTTCAAAGAACTTGCAGATAATCCTTTCTCCAAACCTTCTTGAAGAAAGGATAGAATCTTAGGAATTTTTATCTTGTTCCATGGGAATCCTTTAGATTCACACCAACAGATATATTTTTTCCATATTTTATGGTAGATTTTTCTAGTTGCAGGCTTTCTGGCCTGAACAAGAGTATCAATGACAGAATCTGAGAACCCTCGCTTTGATAAAATCAAGCGTTCAATCTCCAAGCAGTCAGTTGGAGTGAGGCCAGATTCGGATGTTCGAACGGACCTTGAACAAGAAGGTCCTGTCTCAAAGGTAGCTTCCATGGTGGAGCCGATGACATATTCACCAGATCTGCATACCAAGTCCTGCGTGGCCACGCAGGAGCTATCAAGATCACCGATACCCTCTCCTGTTTGATCCTGGCTACCAGCCTGGGAATGAGAGGAAACGGTGGGAACACATAAGCTAGGTTGAAGCTCCAAGGTGCTACTAGTGCATCCACTAGAGTCGCCTTGGGATCCCTGGATCTGGACCCGTAGCAAGGAACCTTGAAGTTCTGACGAGACGCCATCAGATCCATGTCTGGAATGCCCCACAATTGAATTATTTGGGCAAAGATTTCCGGATGGAGTTCCCACTCCCCCGGATGAAATGTCTGACGACTCAGAAAATCCGCTTCCCAATTTTCCACTCCTGGGATGTGGATTGCAGACAAGTGGCAGGAGTGAGTCTCCGCCCATTGAATTATTTTGGTCACTTCTTCCATCGCCAGGGAGCTCCTTGTTCCCCCCTGATGGTTGATATACGCAACAGTCGTCATGTTGTCTGATTGAAACCGTATGAATTTGGCCTTTGCTAGCTGAGGCCAAGCCTTGAGAGCATTGAATATCGCTCTCAGTTCCAGAATATTTATCGGGAGAAGAGATTCTTCCCGAGACCAAAGACCCTGAGCTTTCAGGGGTTCCCAGACCGCGCCCCAGCCCACCAGACTGGCGTCGGTCGTGACAATGACCCACTCTGGTCTGCGGAAGCTCATCCCTTGTGACAGGCTGTCCAGGGTCAGCCACCAACGGAGTGAATCTCTGGTCCTCTGATCTACTTGTATCGTCGGAGACAAGTCTGTATAATCCCCATTCCACTGACTGAGCATGCACAGTTGTAATGGTCTTAGATGAATTCGCGCAAAAGGAACTATGTCCATTGCCGCGACCATCAAACCTATTACTTCCATGCACTGCGCTATGGAAGGAAGAAGAACAGAATGAAGTACTTGACAAGAGCTTAGAAGTTTTGATTTTCTGGCCTCTGTCAGAAAAATCCTCATTTCTAAGGAGTCTATTATTGTTCCCAAGAAGGGAACTCTTGTTGACGGAGATAGAGAACTTTTTTCTACGTTCACTTTCCACCCGTGAGATCTGAGAAAGGCCAGGACAGTGTCCGTATGAGCCTTTGCTTGTGGTAGAGACGACGCTTGAATCAGTATGTCGTCCAAGTAAGGTACTACTGCAATGCCCCTTGGTCTTAGCACCGCTAGAAGGGACCCTAGTACCTTTGTGAAAATTCTTGGAGCAGTGGCTAATCCGAATGGAAGTGCCACAAACTGGTAATGCTTGTCCAGAAAGGCGAACCTTAGGAACCGATGATGTTCCTTGTGGATAGGAATATGTAGATACGCATCCTTTAAATCCACCGTGGTCATGAATTGACCTTCCTGGATGGTAGGAAGAATTGTCCGAATGGTTTCCATTTTGAACGATGGAACCTTGAGAAATTTGTTTAGGATCTTGAGATCTAAGATTGGTCTGAATGTTCCCTCTTTTTTGGGAACTATGAACATATTGGAGTAGAATCCCATCCCTTGTTCTCCTAATGGAACAGGATGAATCACTCCCATTTTTAACAGGTCTTCTACACAATGTAAGAATGCCTGTCTTTTTATGTGGTCTGAAGACAATTGAGACCTGTGGAACCTCCCCCTTGGGGGTAGCTCCTTGAATTCCAGCAGATAACCTTGGGAGACTATTTCTAGCGCCCAAGGATCCAGAACATCTCTTGCCCAAGCCTGAGCGAAGAGAGAAAGTCTGCCCCCCACCAGATCCGGTCCCGGATCGGGGGCCAACATCTCATGCTGTCTTGGTAGCAGTGGCAGGTTTCTTGGCCTGCTTACCTTTGTTCCAGCCTTGCATTGGCCTCCAGGCTGGCTTGGTTTGAGAAGTATTACCCTCTTGCCTAGAGGATGTAGAACTTGGGGCTGGTCCGTTTCTGCGAAAGGGACGAAAATTTGGTTTATTTTTAGCCTTAAAAGACCTATCCTGAGGAAGGGCGTGGCCCTTACCCCCAGTGATATCTGAAATAATCTCTTTCAAGTCAGGGCCAAACAGCGTTTTCCCCTTGAAAGGTATGTTAAGCAATTTGTTCTTGGAAGACGCATCCGCTGACCAAGATTTTAGCCAAAGCGCTCTGCGCGCCACAATAGCAAACCCCGAATTTTTCGCCGCTAATCTAGCCAATTGCAAAGTGGCGTCTAAAGTAAAAGAGTTAGCCAATTTAAGAGCATGAATTCTGTCCATAATCTCCTCATAAGAAGAATCTTTATTGAGCGACTTTTCTAGTTCATCGAACCAGAAACACGCTGCTGTAGTGACAGGAAAAATGCATGAAATTGGTTGTAGAAGGTAACCTTGCTGAACAAACATCTTTTTAAGCAAACCCTCTAATTTTTTATCCATAGGATCTTTGAAAGCACAACTATCTTCTATAGGGATAGTAGTGCGTTTGTTTAGAGTAGAAACCGCCCCCTCGACCTTGGGGACTGTCTGCCATAAGTCCTTTCTGGGGTCGACCATAGGAAACAATTTCTTAAATATAGGGGGAGGGACAAAAGGTATGCCGGGCCTTTCCCATTCTTTGTTTACAATGTCCGCCACCCGCTTGGGTATAGGAAAAGCTTCGGGGGGCCCCGGGACCTCTAGGAACTTGTCCATCTTACATAATTTCTCTGGAATGACCAAATTGTCACAATCATCCAGAGTAGATAACACCTCCTTAAGCAGAGCGCGGAGATGTTCCAATTTAAATTTGAATGTAATCACATCAGGTTCCGCTTGTTGAGAAATTTTCCCTGAATCTGAAATTTCTCCCTCAGACAAAAACTCCCTGGCCCCCTCAGACTGGTGTAGGGGCATGTCAGAACCATTATCATCAGCGTCCTCATGCTCTTCGGTATTTTCTAAAACAGAGCAGTCGCGCTTTCGCTGATAAGTGGGCATTTTGGCTAAAATGTTTTTGATAGAATTATCCATTACAGCCGTTAATTGTTGCATAGTAAGGAGTATTGGCGCACTAGATGTACTAGGGGCCTCCTGTGTGGGCAAGACTGGCGTAGACGAAGGAGGGGATGATGCAGTACCATGCTTACTCCCCTCACTTGAGGAATCATCTTGGGCATCATTTTCTCTAAATTTTTTGTCACATACATCACATCTATTTAAATGAGAAGGAACCTTGGCTTCCTCACATACAGAACATAGTCTATCTGATAGTTCAGACATGTTAAACAGGCATAAACTTGATAACAAAGTACAAAAAAACGTTTTAAAATAAAACCGTTACTGTCACTTTAAATTTTAAACTGAACACACTTTATTACTGAATATGTGAAAAAGTATGAAGGAATTGTTCAAAATTCACCAAAATTTCACCACAGTGTCTTAAAGCCTTAAAAGTATTGCACACCAAATTTGAAAGCTTTAACTCTTAAAATAACGGAACCGGAGCCGTTTTTATATTTAACCCTGGTATCTGCTTTGCTGAGACCCAACCAAGCCCAGAGGGGAATACGATACCAAATGACGCCTTCAGTAAGCTTTTTCTATGTATCTGAGCTCCTCACACATGCATCTGCATGCCTTGCTTCCCAAAAACAACTGCGCATTAGTGGCGCGAAAATGAGGCTCTGCCTATGATTAGAGAAGGCCCCCAGTGAAAAAGGTGTCCAATACAGTGCCTGCCGGTTATTTAACATAATTCCCAAGAATAAAATAACTCATCAAAGCTATAAACTATGAAAAATGCTTATAAATCAATCGTTTTAGCCCAGAAAAATGTCTACCAGTCTTTAAAGCCCTTGTGAAGCCCTTTATTCTTATTTAATAAAAATGGCTTACCGGATCCCATAGAGAAAATGACAGCTTCCAGCATTACCAAGTCTTGTTAGAAATGTGTCATACCTCAAGCAGCAAAAGTCTGCTCACTGTTTCCCCCAACTGAAGTTAATTCCTCTCAACAGTCCTGTGTGGAAACAGCCATCGATTTTAGTAACGGTTGCTAAAATCATTTTCCTCTTACAAACAGAAATCTTCATCTCTTTTCTGTTTCAGAGTAAATAGTACATACCAGCACTATTTTAAAATAACAAACTCTTGATTGAAGAATAAAAACCACATTTAAACACCAAAAAACTCTAAGCCATCTCCGTGGAGATGTTGCCTGTACAACGGCAAAGAGAATGACTGGGGAAGGCGGAGCCTAGGAGGGATCATGTGACCAGCTTTGCTGGGCTCTTTGCCATTTCCTGTTGGGGAAGAGAATATCCCACAAGTAAGGATGACGCCGTGGACCGGACACACCTATGTTGGAGAAAGGGCATTTAGCTCTGTTACTGTCCAGACCCTACTCTGAAAATAAAACCCACCCAAAAAAAGCCTTAAATAAACTTAACACTAACCCCCGACGATCCACTTACAGTTTTTGAAGTTCCCCTTGAAGGATCCATCCAGCCGGCAAGAAGTCTTCATCCGGGCGGCCTCTTCTATCTTCATCCATCCGGTGAGGAGCGGGTCCATCCTGAAAAAACAAAATTTATGCTTACCTGAGAAATTTATTTCTCTTGTGGTGTATCCAGTCCACGGATTCATCCATTACTTGTGAGATATTCTCCTTCCCAACAGGAAGCTGCAAGAGGATCACCCACAGCAGAGCTGTCTATATAGCTCCACCCCTAATTGCCACCCCCAGTCATTCGACCGAAGACAAGCAAGAAAAAGGAGAAACTATAGGGTGCAGTGGTGACTGTAGTTTTAAAAAATAAATAACACCTGCCTTAAAATGACAGGGCAGGCCGTGGACTGGATACACCACAAGAGAAATAAATTTATCAGGTAAGCATAAATTTTGTTTTCTCTTGTAAGGTGTATCCAGTCCACGGATTCATCCATTACTTGTGGGATACCAATACCAAAGCTATAGGACACGGATGAAGGGTGGGACAAGGCCATTACTTTACATTTAGGGGAGGAGCTATATAGACAGCTCTGCTGTGGGTGATCCTCTTGCAGCTTCCTGTTGGGAAGGAGAATATCCCACAAGTAATGGACTGGATACACCTTACAAGAGAAAAATGTGGCGTGGAGTGGGTCCATCCTGAAGACATCCGATGAGGAGCTCCTCTTCAATACGGTCACTGCCGTAAACTGGATCTTGAATACAAGTGACATCATTCAAGATGGCGTCCCTTGCATTCCTATTGGCTGAAAGGTTCCAATCAGCCAGTAGGATTAGAGCCGCTAACATTCTATTGGCTGTTCCAATCAGCCAATAGGATTTGAGCAACTTTCATCATATTGGCTGTTCCAATCAGCCAACAGGATGAGAGCTCAATCCTATTGGCTGATTGGAACCTTTCAGCCAATAGGAATGCAAGGGACGCCATCTTGGATGACGTCACTTGCATTCAAGATCCAGTTTACGGCGGAGACCGTATTGAAGAGGATCTCCTCGTCGGATGTCTTCAGGATGGACCCGCTCCACGCCGGATTTTTTTCAGGATGGACCCGCTCCTCGCCGGATTGATGAAGATAGAAGAGGCCGCATGGATGAAGACTTCTTGCTGGCTGGATGGATCCTTCAAGCGGAACTTCAAAAACTGTAAGTGGATCGCCGGGGGTTAGTGTTAGGTTTATTTAAGGGTTTTTTGGGTAGGTTTTATTTTTAGAGTAGGGTCTGGGCAGTAAAAAGAGCTAAATGCCCTTTTAAGGGCAATGCCCATACAAATGCCCTTTTCAGGGCAATGGGGAGCTTAGGTTTTTTAGATAGGGTTTTTATTTGGGGTGGTTGGTTGTGTGGATTTTACTGTTGGGGGGTGTTTGTATTTTTTTTTTACAGGTAAATTGGTAGTTTATTGTAGGCTAGGTTTTTTTTATCTTGATAGAGCTATTAGATTAGGTGTAATTCTTTTTTATTTTTGATATTGTTTTTTTTTA
This sequence comes from Bombina bombina, assembly GCF_027579735.1. Taxonomy (NCBI): domain Eukaryota; kingdom Metazoa; phylum Chordata; class Amphibia; order Anura; family Bombinatoridae; genus Bombina; species Bombina bombina. The sequence goes on from NC_069500.1 coordinate 1,402,336,440, forward strand.
TTTTTTGTAACTTGGTGTTTTTTTTTTTGTAACTTAGCGTTTATTTTTTTTGTAATTTAGTAATTTTTGATTGTGGATTTAAATAATTTGAGTAGGGTTAGGTTTTTAAATATGTAATATAGGTAATTTAATTGGTAGTTTAATGTAATTTTAGTATAATAGTTAGGGTAGGTTAATTAATAGTTTAATATAATTTTAGTACAATAGTTAGGGTAGGTTAATTAATAGTTTAATATAGTTTAATTTAATTCTACAGGTAAGTTTAAATTTATTATAAGATAGGGATGTTGTAATTTGAATGTAAAGTTAGTGGGTTGTTAGGTTAAAGGGTTAATAGCTTAATTTAGTTTATGGCGATGCGGGGGGCTGACGGTTTAGGGGTTAATAGGTTTAGTAAGTGGTAGTGATGTGGGAGGCCAGGGGTTTAGGGGTTAATACATTTATTTAGGTTGCGGTGGGGTGGGGGAGCGGCGGGATAGTGATTAATAGTTTTATTTAGTTGCGGTGGGGTCCGGGAGCGGCGGGATGGGGTTAATAACATTATGTAGGTGGCAGCGATGTCGGGGCGGCAGATTAGGGGTGTTTAGAATTGGGGCTTATGTTAGGGTGTTAGGTGTAAACTTTACTGGTCTTCTACCTTAGAAATCAATGGGATATCTGGCAGCATCAAACATAAGCTTTTGCTGCTTTCAGACTCCCATTGATTCCTATGGCACCAGGGTGGCAGATTAAAAAAACCAGGTATGCTGGGCCGGAATAGCCGCGAGCGTACCGGTTAACTATTTGATAACTTTGAAAAAGTGTCAAATAGTGCCAAATGTATTTTTGGAACATCTGTAATGCCGTATGCATCGATCTGTGTCGGATTGAGACCGGCGGATCGTATGTTACGTCACAAATTTCAACTTTTGCCGGTTTGTAGGCTTTGATAACTAGGTGAAATCAAGCTCACCACAATTAGGCTGCGGAATTCCAGCGTATTTGCGGTTGACGGCTTGAAAAATATCCCCCTGAGAGATCCAAAATGCATTTTTAATATTTATTCTACTGTTCACTGTTTCTATAGATTAATTCTTATTCAATTTAGGGCTAGATTACAAATTGAGCACAAAATATCGATTCTGCAAAAGCAATATTTGCGCTTCACTCAGTAATACCAGCGCACGTAAATGTGCGCTGGTATTACAAGTAAGGTGCAATGGAAACGCGACCTCGCGTTCGGATTGCTCATGAGAGCGCGCTTCCATAGACTCCAACGGGAGCCTCATTCTTATGCCGAAAGACAAGACTGAGAACCTAGCGCAGCGAAGGGGGTAAGTCGCACAGCGATGAGCAGCTTATGTATATGATTAGATGCATATATATTTATGTGTTAGTATGTGTATATACACATAAATATATATGTATATAAGCATTTACATATATATTTATAGAGAACACACAGTTCCCATAGGCCGCTATGTAAAGGCCCTTTTCAGTGCCGTTTTCTTTTTTCTAACACCCACAACTGCCAACTTTAACCCCTCATAACTGCGAACTCACGGTAGCAATAACCAACCACTTGTAATGGCTGGTTATTTATTGAACGCTCGTAAACCGGCGCAATAAATTAGTGCTCCGCTTGTAATCTAGCCTTTAATGTTTATTCCTATAGATGTACATTAAAGTCATGAGAATCAACCTTTAAATGTAAATATTGAAATGTTCATATTTTACATTTGGGTATTAAAAGAACAGTAAACATTATGAGGCCGATTTATTAAGTTCCGTATGGAGCTTGATGCCCCTTGTTTCTAAAGACCGCTGCTCCATAACTGGTCTGCCTGCCCTGAGGTTGCGTACAGGAATCAAGCCGAATACGATCAGTTTGATTGACACCCCCTGTTTGGCTGTGAATCTGCTGGTGCAATGATAAAGGATGACAGCGTATGCTGGCCGCAGATGTGCAGCAGACATGATACACTACATCGTATCATGTCTGCTTGCACTTTATATACCCCTATTTGTTTTCCACCAATGCTTTTGTGACTTTCATCCTGCTACAGTCTATTGGGTGGGTGGTAAAGCATTTGACTATCTGTACCCTCTGTCTGCTTTTAAAGGGACAGTCTACACCAGAATTGTTATTGTTTAAAAAGATAGATAATCCCTTTATTACCCATTCCCCAGTTTTGCATAACCAACACAGTTATATTAATATATGTTTTACCTCTGTTACTACCTTGCATCTAAGCCTCTGCACACTGCCCCCTTATCTCAGTGCTTTTGACAGACAGGAAGTTTAGCCAATCAGTGCAGACTCCTAAATAACTCCACAGGAGTGAGCATAATGTTATCTATAAGACACACGTGAACTAACACTGTCTAACTGGGAAAAACTTTCAAAATGCTCTGAGCTAAGATGCGGTTTTCAACGGTTTAGAAATCAGTTTGAGCCTAGCTAGGTTTAGCTTTTCAAAAATACCACCAAGGGAACAAAGCAAATTTGATGATAAAAGTAAATTGGAAAGTTTTTTGAAAATTGCAGCCCTATCTATTTTCCCTTGGTTGAAGACCCCCGACTGCATTAATGACCGTGTAAATGGCTTTGAAAGGTAAAAACAAATAAATCCATACTTACATTACATCATTTTTAAAGTGGTGCAGTAATGCACAAAACGCCAGTCCATTTGTCCATGAGGTGGTAAAATTGGTGACTTGAACACCTGGGTAACCCTGGGTTATTTCTTTGCACCACGCAAGTAGTGACTGAGTCGCCCTAGGGCTAAGAGGGGCAGCAGATTTTGGTCGTATCTAGAAAAACAAAACAAATCAATGGTTCGTAATCTCAGACAACTATCAAATTAAAGAAAGTTTTACTTTATCAGTAGGTTTTTTACATATAGATTTTTTGTATAATTAAAAAAAAATGACAAATGTAAAGAAAAAGAAGGAAACAAAACATAAATACCGATATCAATAGAATTAATGAAATTCAAATGGACATATTTATTAAAGGTCTTAAAAACTAGAGGGAGAAAATAGGAAAACAAAGAATTAAAGGGACAGTACACTGTAAACTTGTTTTCCCCTTGTTTTTCCAGTGACTTGTTATACAGCTGCAGAGTATAGAATGTACAAGAAATTATATTTTCAGGTTTATTTGTGTATATGAAATTGCTGGTTTTGTGCTTTAAAACCACAACCTATTGAAATGGGTTGAGCTTGCAGGTAAAATGAGATCTCATTATGTTATCACTGTGTGTACTTTCTTATCTTGTGTCTGTTTGTAAACCAAAGACCAATACTTAGAGAGAACAAGGACAAATGTCATTTTATTAGATATCTCTTCTGCACCCCACTGGGAGAGCTATTTCTTCTGCTACCTGTATTTACATAGTCTGGACTTCAGTAAAGAATCTTTCAGTAAAGGTGGGGAAACCACAGGCTAAATCAGCTATTTCAAATGCCACAATAAGGGTAAGGGAGCCCACTTGTAAACAATTTAATAAACTCCAGTGGGTAAAATGGATCTTAACTTGAAACAAATAAAAGGACATTTTGTTTGGTAAACTGTCCCTTTAATGGGTGGGAAGAAATAAGCTGTGGATACAAGTAGAGTCCTCAATATAACAACTTTATCAGTAATTGCAGTACAATAATGAAAACTCTATAGTGATTTACTAAAAGAGGTAGATTTATTAAATGTCGGGCGGACATGAGACGCTGTAGAGGATCATACGCTGCATACGCTGTCAGCATTTAACATTGCACAAGCATTTCTTGTGAAATGCTTGTGCAATGCCGCCCCCTGCACATTTGCAGATTAGGATGATTGCCGACCTTAAAGGTGGCGGACAATTTAACTTCAGTTTCTGGCAAGCTGGAAACTTCGGGCAGAGACAACCCCCAAATGCAGCCATATGCTGCTGTTTCCGCACGAGCCTTCAGGCTTGCCGGACACAGGAGTTAAGAAGCAGCTGCACCTTAACTCGTCCGCCACCTCTGAGGCGGCGGATAGCAATCAGCCTGATCGGATACGATCGGTTTGATTGACACCCCCTGCTAGTGGTCGATTAGCCGCGAATCTGCAGGGGGGCAGTATTGCACAAGCATTTCACAAAAAATGCTTGTGCAATGATAAATGCCAACAGTGTATACTGTCGGCATTTATCGATGTGCGACGGACATGATCCTCTACAGCGGATCTGCCCGCACAATGATATTTGGCCCCAAAGTCTCTAGATCCTATCATTAAAAGTGTTCTACTTGGAAGCTTATACAACGAAACAATACAAAAAAATCTTTCCTTTTTCTTGGTGTAGGGAGTAAGGGAGTCTGACACAAGTTTTTTATTTCTTCAAATATGAATTTTACCTGAGGGAAATGGATGATGTAATTTCCTTCTATTACAACTAGCGGTAATCGTCGATCCGCTTTATTGGGTGGGGTTATCAGATTTGTTGTAATGATGCTGCGAAATTGTGATTTGTTAGAAGAGCTTGGTCTGTAAATAGAAAATAAAAACTTTGTGTATTAGTTGTTGCTTTCAGTGTATCAGGAATAAACATACAGTATATTCTAGCTTTTCATTACAACAGATTCATTTTATTTTCAGGCAAGAAAAAAGAGAAGATGTTTAGATGCAGCTATATCATATGGAAGAATGACTTTTTTTAATGCAGCGTCCCTTTTATTTGCCCATATGTACCTTCTACAGGTGCAAGAAAAGGTTTGTGAACTCTTTGGAATGACTTAAAGGGCCACTGAACCCAAATCTTTTCTTCCGTGATTCAGATAGAGCATGCAATTTTAAGCAACTTTCTAATTTACTATTATCAAATTTTCTTCATTCTCTTGCTATCTTTATTTAAAAAAGAAGGCATATAAGTTATTTTTTGTTCAGACCCTGGACAGCATTTGTTTATTGGTCAGTTAAATTAATCCACCAATCAGCAAGAACAACCCAGGTTGTTCACCAAAAATGGTCCGGCAACTAAACTTACATTCTTGCTTTTCAAATAAAGATACCAAGAGAATGAAGAACATTTGATAATAGGAGTAAAGTAGAAAGTTACTTAAAATTGCATGCTCTATCTGAATCATGAAAGAAAAAAATTGGGTTCAGTGTCCCTTTAAGATTATGAGTGGAATGCAAATCGACACTCCCTGTCGGGCGTTAATTGCCCTAGAATTTAGATTTGTGTGCTCGTCGGATTGCGCTCGTATTATGAATTAAAAGTAAACTGTTTTCGCTCTCAGGTTAACCCTACAAGCGCATATATATATATATATAGGTATAGTTACAGGTACATAAATATATATATATATATATATATATATATATATATATAGATATAGTTACAGGTACATAAATATATATATATATATATATATATATATATATATATATATATATAGGTATATGCGCTCTCCCCCCCCTCTTTTGCACTCTCTCCCCCCTCTTTTGCGCTCTCTACCCCTCTTTTTTGCTCTCTCTCCCCCTCTCTTTTGCTCTCTCTCCCCCCTCTTTTGCTCTCTCTCCTCCCTCTTTTGCGCTCTCTCCCCCCTCTTTTGCGCTCTCTCCCCTCTCTTTTGCTCTCTCTCTCTCCCCCCCTCTTTGGCTCTCTCTCCCCCCTCTTTTGCGCTCTCTCCCCTCTCTTTTGCTCTCTCTCTCCCCCCTTTTTGGCTCTCTCTCCCCTCTCTTTAGCGCTCCCTCCCCCCTCTCTTTTGCGCTCTTTACCCCTTCTCTTTTGAGCTCTCTTCCCCTTCTCTTTTGAGCTCTCTTCCCCTTCTCTTTTGCGCTCTCTCGCCCTTCTCCTTTGCGCTTTCTCCCCCCCTTCTCTTTTGTGCTCTCTTTCCCTCCTCTCTTTTGAGATCTCTCCCCCTCTTTGACACTCTCTCTCTCCCCCTCTTTGACACTCTCTCTCTCCCCCCTTTCTTTTGAGCTTTCTCTCCCCCACTTTTGTGCTCTCTCTCCCCCTCTTTTGTGCTCTTTATCTCCCTCTCTTCTGCTCTCTCTCCCCTCTCTCTTTTGCTGTCTCTCTTCCTCTCTTTTTCTCTCTCTCTTCCCCCTCTCTTTTGCTCTCTCTCTTTTGCTTTTTGCAAAGGAAGAACACACATTTTGCTTTTGTTTTTTTAGAAACAAACTAGTGTTAAAGCCCGTGTTCAGGGGCCAAAAGGTGTCCAACTCCCTCCCCCTACCTCATTTACCCACCACTCCCTACCCTCGATTCCCTCTCCCTCCTTCCCCCTCCCTGCCGCCCTAGCATTTTTTTTTCTGCAGTGCAGCAGTGGAGCATGCAGAAATAATGTGATCTTGCTACTTTTAGCGAGATTGCGGCAGAGAGAGGCAGAGAGTAATCTCTACTGCGCATCAGCGCTGGTCATTAAGGGGTTAAGGCCAGGTATGTTTGTCTCGCGCAGTCTCTATTGCGCATGACTGTGTTGGACAAACATACCTGGTCTTATATAATATAGCTATGTGATCTTATAAGTTTCTAGAGTTGATGGGGCATATTTCTCAAACTCCGTATGGAGCTTGATGTTCCTTGTATCCGGAGAGCCTTCAGGCTCGCCCGAAACAGAAGTTATGAAGCAGCGGTCTAAAGAGTTCACAAGAACTGCTGGTGCAATGATAAATGCTGACAGCGTATGCTGTTGGCATTTATCGATGTTTATTGATGTGCGTCGAACATAATACGCTATGTTGTATCATGTCCGCTCGCACATTGATAAATATGCCCCATGTCTGTTTTGTAGAAAACATGTAAAATGTGTAAAATTGTAGTAAATTCCACTTACTGATCACGTTTCTTCTTTTCATATTTGTCCTCAGGACCTGTATGGAAATTTTCAATAAAAAAATAACATTAAAGTAAAAAAATAAACCAAAAGTTACATTTGTAATGATGAAAACACATGAAATGATCAGAAATATGATCTGTAAGATTTATATCTGGGTTCTGACGTGTTAGGATTCGTATATGTGAGATCTTCAGCTTCCCAAAAATATCTGTAATGTGAGGGTAAGTCAGCAGGGATCTAGGCTGTGAAATATATATTAATATATAGCATACTGAGGTAGGCTCATAAGCGTGCACATGCCCTGAATTCGGAGCTTGATAATTCGGCCACTAAATGTACATAAGAAAGTTTATTTTTTAATATTTAAAAAATAATTATTTATATAATTAGGATTTGTTATTACTTATATATATATTTATATTCATATGTATAAATACCTTTTATTATAAAATATTACAGTCATCATATTCCATACGCCCACAGTGTTAGTTCATTAATGACAATATAGAGCAAGCTGAAGTCGTTAATGTAAATTTAGCATCAATTGTTTTTTCTCTTCTTCTATTGAATTCACTGATAGCCAAAAGCAACCATTCACTGTCTGACTTTTGTGAGCGCAATTCCCACAGCTTTGTAAACTGCTATACCATATAGGGTTATCTTTTCTGGCAGACTTTAACAGCGATTAAAGGGACAGTCAGCACCAAAATTCTCATTGTCTAAAAAGATAGATAACGCCTCTAAATTTCTGCCTGTTTCTAAGCCACTACAGACAGCCTCTTATCACATGCTTTTTTATTAGCTTTTCACAACAAGAGACTGCTAATTCATGTCGGCCATATAGATAACATTGTGCTCTCTCCCGTGGAGTTTTACAGGAAACAGCACTAATTGGCTAAAATGCAAGTCAATTCATAATAAATAAATAGTCATGTGATAAGGGGTCTGTCTGCAGAGGCTTAGATACAAGATAGTCACAGAGGTAAAAAGTGTATTAATATAACTGTGTTGGTTATGCAAAACTGAGGAATGGGTAATAAAGGGATTATCTATCTTTTTAAACAATAACAATTTTGGAATTGACTGTCCCTTTAAGTTGAGTAAGGTTATCTTTATTAGCACTATCTTGTGTTTCCTTTTGCACTACATAAATAAGTCTACCCCAGCATGCTATTACTAACCTTCATGATTCTGAAAGAGCATAAAATGTATAAAATGATGAAAGGCAGGTTGGTAGACTCAGGAGAGTGCACGTGTATGAAGCACTATACGGCAGAAGTTTTGCAAGAATACTTTTATCAATGCTATGCATTTGCAAGATCGCCAGATGGCGGCAGTATTTGCTGCCATGTAGTTCTAGAGACACGGGCACACCACCTTTGTAGGTATCATCTTCAACAAAAAATACAAGGAAAATGAATTTGATATTAGAAGTAAATAGGATTTTTTTTAAATATTTGAATCATTAACAAAAAAGTTTGCGCTTAATGTCCCTTTAATATTTGATCAGACCAGCATGTAGGCACGTGCACAGGTGCTGATTAGAAGGTGTGCTCTGTGCACAGTGTTTACCCAACCTGTGTGTAAGAAGATCAGTTTCTGTTTATGGTGTATTGGTAACGTGTGCGGGTAAATCTAGTGGATTAGGATGCCATAGAACATTAAACAGAACTTTATCTGATTTAAATGTTTTCAAATGTCAAATTGTAATGGATTAAAATGAGGGTCTATTGTGCATGTAGAAATGTGTATATGTGACACATAAGATACACAACAATATCATCTCTGCTGTCCCTACCTTCAGAAACAACTTCTTCAACATCTTCATCTTCTGGGTTGATACATGCTATGAATAGAAATAAAAGATTTGCAAGAATTACAAGCCAATTTGTATTAAAGGAATTGCAATTTTAAACACACACACACAGACACACATATGTATATATATATATATGTATATATATATATATATATATATATATATATATATATATATGTACACACACATATATATATATATATATATATATATATATATATATATATATATATATATATATGTACACACACAGACACACACACACATATACAAGTACATACACACACAAAAACTTGTCTCTCTACTTTAGACACAGCATCCACTGCTGCATTTTCACATGGAGGTCTCCACTTCAGCCATACTCCTAGATCTGGTAACAGACAAGGAGGTGGTGTAGGTATTTTACGTTCTCATTGCATCTTTCAAAACATACAACACATCTCTTCCCTCACATTTTTCTCATTCGGAACCCACATAATTTGCTTATTCTCTCCCCTCTCTAAATGTGTTGCAGTCATATGCCGCGCCCCTGGCTCCTCAACTCAATTTCTAGATCACTTTGTGGCCTGGATACCTTATTTCCTTTCCTCAGACACTCCTGCCCTCATTCTTGGCGACTTCAACATCCCTCTTGACAATCCCACTGCCTCCTCTGCAAAACATATTCTGCAACTCACAATAGACTGACTCTCCCTCTCACAAAGATGGTCACTCCCTGGATCTGATTTTTAGCTATCAATGCACTATTTCAAACTTCACAAACCCCCCTTTCCTCTTTCTGACCTTCATCTCCTTACTTGCAACATCTCATCCCTCCCTACAACTCTCCCTCCTTCTACCCCTCACACCAAATTTCACAGAAGCATTATGTCATTAGATCAGCAACAGCTCATTAGTTCTCTCGAACCTCTCCTCTCATCCATCTCCTCCCTTTCCTGCCCTGACCAATCTATCTGCCACTATTTTTCCACCCTTACATCGGTCATTGACAATCTGGCCCCTCCTACCATAGCTCGGAAATCACACTCTCAGCCCTGGCATACTCCTGTGACACGGTACCTACGCATATGTTCCCATACTGTTGAGCAGCACTGGAGAAAATCTTGGTGTTCAGCTGACTTTCTTCACTACAAGTTCATTTTGAACTCCTACTACTTTGCCCTTAATCTTTATAAACAAAACTACTTCTCTACTCTTATCTCCACCCTTTCTTCAAACCCAAAACATCTGTTCCCCACGCTTCTCCGCCCACCCCCACCTCCTAATACAACTTCTCTGTCAGCTCAAGATTTTGCAAGCCACTTTAATAACAAAATCGATTCCATCAGAAACTAAATAAGCTCTCAACATGCTTCCAGCCTCTCAACCCCTCAAAAGCTTGCAATTAGCCAAAACCCACATAGCCATATATTTAGCTCTTTCACCCCTGTTACTGAGTGTTAAATCATCTGTGGGGTGTTGTCTATATCAGAAGAATTATTTTATCAAATTATAAAAAGAATTAATTTGATACAGGAAATCTATTCAAAATAATCTTGGATCTGGCTAACATTTACCACACCTCCATGACTCATAAGATAACAATGTAAATTATCTTGGATCGCATGTGTCCAAAAGGTACCTTTTGCCAGGAAGAACCCCTGCTGTTTGCAAACACAAAAGAGAAACACAGGTGGAGTCCCATTGTCTAGAAACTATTGTGAATAGATTTACAAACCTATGGGCCACACTCATATGTTAATGAAATGTCTGCTGGCTTAGGGACCTACTCAGACACAGTCTACCCCCACATCTGAGCAAAAAGACATGAAATTCCTAATGTCTGTCAGGAAAGAAATGTTAAACTGTCTAAAAAAAGCTACATCAAATTGTGTTCCAATGCTGTACAAATAAATAACTGGTGGCCAGTGTATATAATAACTACATGTTTGAATGTATAGATAAGTTAAATATGGAATTAAGTATATCCGATAACTATATATATCTACATATGTATTTGATTTGTATGTTTATGTATTGTATATGAAGATATATACTGATTACCTGATCAACAGGGGTGACCAAATTATACTCCCAGGTATCACCATTTATTAAGGAACCATGACAGATTAAGATATACATATAATAAGAAACTATTGTAAAATACTATATAATTCATTATGCCTCATCTGTAACATACACTTATACATGAGATACCCACATAGGGAGATCTATATATGTATATGCCTTATGTATAAATAAGTATCTATCGAAATCATGAGGATTTAATTATAAAATGGTACAATTTAGTTAAACAAAAATATTAAATGAATATATGGAGATTGATGTATATATAAATATATCTCTCTATGTTAAAGCCTACAGTATGTATATCTCATTTTAAATAAGGTTCTGAGAGTAACCATATGCCCAACTTTAAAGGACAATGCCCAAATGATAAGCCATAAAGACACGAATACTTATTTAAATATATTTGGTAGATTTATGATAAATTAGATAAATGAAGATGTGTACGTGTATGTGTATATATATATATATATATATATATATATATATATATATATAATGTGAAAAATAAATTCTTAGGAAGATAAATGTAAGAATTAGTTTTACTTTTATAGCACAACTCACAATCACCATCTTGCGGACAGTTATTAAAAGTACAACCAGCTATACTTAATATTGGGTGCATTATTCCCAAAAAGTTAATTAGTATTCATCCAATCACAGTGCTACAGATCTTCACACATCAGTGAATGACTGTTAGAGATCAGGGCAGAGTTACAATTCAGGATAAATTGGGATACAGGACACACACATGGAACTCTGGTTTGCATAAAAGGAGGCTGGAAGCTATGTCCAAAATTTCCCTGAAAGAGAACTTTTGAATCCTGGTGGTACCCATCTCATATTTTTAACATCCATGGATGTTATTGCCCATTTTGCCTGTGGACTAAGAGATTTTGTGGGACCGGATGCAGAGGAAACACACAGCTTAACTAGTGATAACCCAGGGCTTGGAGGAACAAACATTTGAGGAAGTATAAAAAAGTCTTTACTTATATTTAAGCAGTTATTGCATTTAAAGTCTTTATTGAGATAGGCATGATATAAATTATAAGCTCATTTATATATATGTACTACCCCTATAGTCTGGTTTATATTGTCTAGGAATCTAATTCGCCTATCAATACAATAAATCCTTTCATAGATATTGTGTAGTTAAATTTTAGCTTGCTATAAGGAAAGCAGCTCTAAATGCAATATTTAGATATATTTAATTTAGTTATATTATATTTCCTAAGGCTGAGATTAGTGGAGGCATCATAAAGGTTTTTAATTGTTTACTGGTTATAGACATTCATTCTGAATCTGATTAATTGCTATAAATTGCTAAGTATCCAGATATAATTTTAATGATTATATTTGGCTAAGATTGCATTAAATAACAATTGTTAGTAACACATATTGTATAATTGGTTCATGCTGATTTATTTTACCTTGTTATAGACTTAACTGTTAGTGTAATAGCATATTTTATTTCAGAGTGTATCAGAGAGTTTGTTTTGTGTATAATTAAATGGTATATAATTTGTTGGTACCTTGTTTAATGTTTAATAAATCTGTATATATTTTTCCAAACTGAATCCTGTTTACTCCACAAATATAATTCACTGTGTTTAAAAAGATATAACCTGATTAGAACTACAGAAAAATAATACAAATATATGGGAGGTTACTGATGGGACAATAGTAAATAATCTTGTAATCTAAGTTATATAACACGTTAGAGGCACAGCTGACGATCAGTGATATTTTTCACAGCGATATTATTTTGTGTAGTAAATTAGTATTTTTAATAACAAAATTATATTGTGCAAACAGTGATTTCTTAGAAATTAAACAGGCATTTTATCTTATTAAATACCATACTAAAATAGCTATGTCTTCAACAAAAAGCGATTCTAGCGCATCTGTACATGATAAAAATGTGCCCTACCCAAGATCCTCTGTTCATGAAATGGTGCAGGCAGGAACTCTTAAAATAGAGGCCATGAACCACCTCAGAAACAGGCTTGATATTGGGGATGATGTATACACTTATATCAAGGGGTTTAAGGCTAAGGCCAAAAGATAAGTTAAAGATATGTGGGTTGAAGATGGTGAATTATACCAAGTTTTACTGAAGCTTAGTTAATGCAAAAAATTAAAAGAGCGTGATGAGATAATTTTCAAAACTTGGCCTAATTAATTTGAGCTGTGAGATGTCTAACCAAAAGGCAGGACAGAACGTACAATTGGAACAGCTAAGGGGTGAAAATTATTAATTGCGAGAATTTAAAGAAGACTTTATTGATAGAAAGTTAGAGAGTCTAGAAGCTAATAAAAATATTTCTGCCCTAAATGAATATAATCAGAAACTATTGGCTAAATTAAAAGCTTTAGTAGAAGATTATAAAAAGTGCCAAAACAAAAATGAAACTTTAAAAACAAGATATCTTAGGGCTGAAAAAGAACATGAACAGGAAATAAATGAATTAGAGAGACAAATCAGCAGCAATAAGGAGCCTTTGAATAATAACACTAGCGCTGAAATTATTAACTCAATTAAGAACTGGTTCAGAACTGAGTTTTAAAATATAAAATATAACAGAGATAACCTTTCCCCTTAGGCCCTTACCTAACTCTGAAGGGCAAGATAAGTATTACACCTCAGAGGAAGACCGCAGTTACTGTAGTGGGTCAGAAGGGCGGGGCTAGCTTCTCAGACAGCCCATATCAAAATACACGGGTGAACTTTCAGCATAGTAAAGATAGGAGACATAGAGGCCACTCTAACCCAAACAATAAGGTCCCAATGAAATCTTACTATAATTAAGTTCCTAAGTAGAGCTGTACACCCATTTTCCAAAAGGGGGACCACTTCCATAATTGATCATTTAGAGGCTTATGAAAATGCTTTAGCTGTATTTAATATAAATGATGGGCAATCTAAAATTGAATTTCTGCCATGGGTATTTGAGGTTAAGCACCATAAATACTTTGCTTCACTCAAAGACATGAATATTAATTCTTGAAGTGAAATAAAGTAACAGTGCAATTGGAGTTGGGCCATATCGCACCACAACTGCGGCTAAGGCGGCTGTATACAATTTGAAATGTGGCTCAAATCAAAGTCCAATCGAATTCCTTTCTGCACTAAAAAGAGCTTACAGTATGGCCAAAAATTATCCCAAATTTGAGAGCGTAGAATTTGTTAATTTATTTTATGAAGCCTTGCCCCCTTCATATCAAAGTAAATGTGGCTAGAGACTTTGATGAAAACTGTTCATTAGATTGGCTGATTAGGGAAAGTACAAAATGTTATGCCATACAGCAAATCAATGACCATGAGGATAAAAAAGAGAAAAAGCCCAACCCTAAAGTAGTGGGCGAAACTAGGGTATCACCTAGCCCCCTCAATTTAGAATCCACAAAGAAGACTTATGCAGAAGTGGCCAGAGAAAACAGGCCTAGCCCACAAAGCTTAGAATCTGCACCTTCCCTATCAAGGGCTGAGGTGCAGAGGGAGTATACCCAAAATGGGGGGCATGACCAGATAAATAGGTATCCCCAAAAAGAAGAATACCCACAAGGCAATAGGTATCCCCACAGAGGTAGATACAATAAGTGGCACAGATATTCTAAGAATAACCAGTCACCCCCAGTTAAATAGTGCACCCCAAGAAAGTAACACACAACAAGCTGAATCCCAGGGGCAACCACGTCAGGATAGAAACAGCGGCCCTGATTCTGAGGGACCCAATGGTCCAGGAATCACTACTATGGGGCATCAAAAGATAGGCCCAGGGGTAGAGGTAACAATCAAGTAGATCAGCTTAGTACCCAGTTAAATCGGTTGAGCAAACAATTTGCTTATATGAGTTTTACAGCTCAGCAACTGAATAATACTTTTTTAGGGGTACAGCCAGTGGTCAACAGTGGGCCACAGGCACAGTCCTAAATACTCCGATATCATCTGAGGGGAGAGAAATACCGAATGAGATAATGAATGTTAAAAATTATACTAATCGATTTCTCTCCCTACAGCCCAGCAACAGAAGGCCTGAATTTGATGACAGGTGTCCCCAGTCTGGAAGTATGAATGACCTACTTTTCAGTTGCCCCTAAGTATTATTCCCACAGATGGACGCACAGAACAATCCCCACAGGAGGACGTATCCCCTAACTGCAGTGCAGTATGCAGGAAACCCGTTATTCCTATTAAGGAGAAGGCGGTCGATAAGGATTGTGCCGCTTCAGGTGATGTAATGAATCCAAGTAAACCATGGCAAACTCCACCAATGTTTAAACATGATAACTTTATGTGTGAAATGATAGGAACTACAGGGGATATTATGTATCAACTGAGATCCAGGATTCTTTTACTAACCTTACCCTGGGATTAATTGATACTGGATCTCAGGCAACTATTTTATCCCACAGGTACTACACACAGCGAAATGAGCTAACACCCCACAAACCTAAAATAAAAGAATTTGATGGTTCACTAATAGGTGTTGGGGGGCAATTCCCTCAAAGTTTGGGGTACGGCAAAACTAAGGCTGGGGAACAGGGTAATAAAACACACTGTCATTATAGTGGACCTGCCGACTGATCGTTTATTTATTGGTAGTGATCTCCTGAAGCGATTAAGCACCATAATTGATTGCATAAATAATGTAATTTGGTCACAAGTAAAAGAAGAGAAGCCAGATGCTGTGGAGATTCATTTCAGGAATAACTCTGTACCTGAAGTTGCTATCCTGCAGATAGATGATCAGATTCCCCTAAGTGGCTCTGATGATCATACTTTTAAAATTCCGCCTGGAAAGATAGACAATATTTCCTTTCATGGCGATGTATTAACAATATCTCTCCACAAAGGGGTCACTAAGTCCCCTAAAGGCAGAGGTCACTCTCAATTCCACGCAGAAATTGAGAAAGTTAAAGATGATCTATTTATCCCTTTGCAAATGCATGACCTTGGAAAAACCAAGTATGCCAAATTAAACTTAAAACAGGAAGCTAGCTATATATATGAAGGCTTATTGGCACAGATAGCTGAACCTCAAGTGATTAAATATCTTTTTCCTTTAAGATCACTGGGTCCATGGCCTAGATGATAAATTTGAAAGCTATAACATTACAGCTAAATGTTTATTATCCATTTCTATAGGTAATAAATCAGCAAAACACCTGTTTTTAGTTTTAAATAATCCCCGTAATCAAATATATATTGTTAACGATCTCTTACATAAATATGCCATACAAATAGATTTGATTAACCTTTGCCTCTGGAGCAGGTTGAAAGGGGACCCTGAAATATTCCATGATGAAAATGCAGCCCTAAAATCCAATCAGCAATTGTCATATGCGGTGAATATGCAGGTGTCTAATGATATTGTAATCCCTGTTGGGGCTGATTAATTTCTCTTACCCTTACAGATAAAAAGGGGTCAGAAATTAAAAACTTCTGAAATGCTAATATGCATCTCCCATACTCCCATGGTAAATTTTGGAAATATTCCAATACATGTTATTGTGCATAACATGACCCCACAGGATATCACCTTATCCAAGGGAACTACCATAGGATATGTGCTGGAATCCAGTTATTACACTTTTGGATTCCAGAATAATATAATTGGGCTAATACCTGAAGGAAACTTAACTGAAGAACAGTTAATAGAACAATCCTTTGCATCTATGCCAGAGGGATTGTTTACATTTTAGTCTATTTATTCCTTCAGCTCAGAGGAAGGCATCTGTAAAATACCCCAATACCCAGAATCATGGGGGCAATGTAAATTATTATAAAGGGGATCTCACCTCTAGGTTGGAAGAAGCCTATGAGATAGGAAAGCCTGAAATCTTTCCAGGATTTCAACAAATAGTCGAAGAGCAAATCTACTTAGCTAATGTCTGTTCCAATGATGGAGAGCACCAACAGCTACAAGAACTAGGGATTCTTATGACTGTGGGACTACAGACCTGCACATTGCAAGAATCCAAACTGAACCCAATGCACCACCTGTATTTGTTAAACAATACAGACTTCCTTTAGCCTCCTATGATGCTCTTGCAGAAATCATAAGGATCTTTGAAGGAGGTGGTATCATCAGACAGGTGCATAGCTATTATAATAATCCTATTCTAGGTATTCTTAAGCCCAATGGACAATTGCGTTTGTGTGCTGACTTTAGACAGCTGAACAAACGAATATGGGCATGATCAAATATACGGCGCAGGTTTCGGCGCAAGCGTGGAAACCTGCGCCGCTCGTAATTTCACCTCGCAGAAAAGTAACTAAAATTTTAAATCTCCCGTAATTGTCTAACACGCCTCCCAACAATAAGCCCGACATGTATAACCCTAATATCCGCAATCCCCCCTCTCACTACTAATAATAAATGTATTAACCCCTAGACCGACAACCCCCCACAATGCAATATGCCTATTTAAACTATTAACCCCTATATCCGCCATCAAACCCACACCGCAAGTAATAACCAAGCCTAGATTTAGAGTTCTGCGTTAGCCGTTAAAACCATCGTTAGGGGGTCCTAACGCTGGTTTTGGCCGCCCGCTGGTATTTAGAGTCAGTCAGAAAAGGGTCTAACGCTCACTTTCCAGCCGCAACTTTTCCATACCGCAGATCCCCCTATGCCATTTGCGTATCCTATCTTTTCAATGGGATCTTTCTAACGCCAGTATTTAGAGTCTTGGCTGAAGTGAGCGTTAGAAATCTAACGACAAGACTCCAGCCACAGAGAAAAGCCAGGAGTTAAGAGCTTTCTCGGCTAACGCCGGTTCATAAAGCTCTTAACTACTGTGCTCTAAAGTACACTAACACCCATAAACTACCTATGCACCCCTAAACCGAGGTCCCCCCACATCGCCGCCACTCTATTAATTTTTTTTAACCCCTAATCTGCCGACCGCACACCGCCGCCACCTATATTATCCCTATGTACCCCTAATCTGCTGCCCCTAACACCGCCGACACCTACATAATATTTATTAACCCCTAATCTGCCCCCCCAACGTCGCCGCTACCTACCTACAATTATTAACCCCTAATCTGCCGACCGGACCTCACCGCTACTATAATAAATGTATTAAACCCTAAAGCTAAGTCTAACCCTAACCCTAACACCGCCCTAAATTAAATATAATTTAAATCTAACAAAATAAAATAAATATTATTAAATAAATTATTCCTATTTAAAGCTAAATACTAACCTGTAAAATAAATCCTAATATAGCTACAATATAAATAACAATTATATTGTAGCTATTTTAGGATTAATATTTATTTTACAGGCAACTTTGTATTTATTTTAACTAGGTACAATAGCTATTAAATAGTTATTAACTATTTAATAGCTACCTAGCTAAAAGAAATACAAAATTACCAGTAAAATAAATCCTAACCTAAGTTACAATTAAACCTAACACTACACTATCAATAAATTAAATACAAATACCTACAAATAAATACAAATAAATACACTAACTAAAGTACAAAAAATAAAAAAACATAATTTATGCTTACCTGATAAATTTATTTCTCTTGTGGTGTATCCAGTCCACGGATCATCCATTACTTGTGGGATATTCTCATTCCCAACAGGAAGTTGCAAGAGGATCACCCACAGCAGAGCTGTTATATAGCTCCTCCCCTAACTGCCATATCCAGTCATTCGACCGAAAACAAGCAGAGAAAGGAGAAACCATAGGGTGCAGTGGTGACTGTAGTTTAAATTAAAAAATTACCTGCCTTAAAATGACAGGGCGGGCCGTGGACTGGATACACCACAAGAGAAATAAATTTATCAGGTAAGCATAAATTATGTTTTCTCTTGTAAGGTGTATCCAGTCCACGGATCATCCATTACTTGTGGGATACCAATAGCAAAGCTAAAGTACACGGATGAAGGGAGGGACAAGGCAGGTACTTAAACGGAAGGTACCACTGCCTGTAAAACCTTTCTCCCAAAAATAGCCTCCGAAGAAGCAAAAGTATCAAATTTGTAGAATTTTAAAAAAGTATGAAGCGAAGACCAAGTCGCTGCCTTGCAAATCTATTCAACAGAAGCCTCATTTTTAAAGGCCCATGTGGAAGCCACAGCTCTAGTAGAATGAGCTGTAATCCTTTCAGGAGGCTGCTGGCCAGCAGTCTCATAAGCTAAGCGGATTATGCTTCTTAGCCAAAAAGAAAGAGAGGTTGCCGAAGCCTTGTGACCTCTCCTCTGTCCAGAGTAGACAACAAACAAAGCAGATGTTTGACGAAAATCTTTAGTAGCTTGTAAGTAAAACTATAAAGCACGAACCACGTCCAGATTGTGTAATAGACGTTCCTTCTTTGAAGAAGGATTAGGACACAAAGATGGAACAACAATCTCTTGATTGATATTCTTATTAGATACCACTTTAGGTAAGAACCCAGGTTTGGTAAGCAGGACTACTTTATACGCATGGAAGATCAGATAAGGAGAATCACATTGTAAGGCAGATAACTTGGAGACTCTACGAGCCGAGGAAATAGCTACCAAAAACAGAACTTTCCAAGATAAAAGTTTGATATCTATGGAATGAAGAGGTTCAAACGGAACTCCTTGAAGAACCTTAAGAACCAGATTTAAGCTCCAGGGCAGAGCAACAGGTTTAAACACAGGCTTGATTCTAACTAAAGCCTGACAAAATGCCTGAACGTCTGGAACATCTGCCAGACGCTTGTGCAAAAGAATAGACAGGGCAGAAATCTGTCCCTTTAAAGAACTAGCTGATAATCCTTTTTCCAAACCTTTTTGGAGAAAGGATAATATCCTGGGAATCCTGACCTTACTCCATGAGTAACCCTTGGATTCACACCAATAAAGATATTTACGCCATATCTTATGGTAGATTTTCCTGGTGACAGGCTTTCGTGCCTGTATTAAGGTATCAATGACTGACTCGGAGAAGCCATGCTTTGATAAAATCAAGCGTTCAATCTCCAGGCAGTCAGTCTCAGAGAAATTAGATTTGGATGGTTGAAAGGACCCTGAAGTAGAAGGTCCTGTCTCAGAGGCAGAGTCCAAAGTGGAAAGGATGACATGTCCACCAGATCTGCATACCAAGTCCTGCGTGGCCACGCAGGCGCTATTAATACCACTGATGCTCTCTCCTGCTTGAACTTGGTAATCAGACGAGGGAGCAGAGGAAACGGTGGAAACACATAAGCCAGGTTGAAAGACCAAGGCGCTGCTAGAGCATCTATCAGCGTCGCCTTGGGATCCCTGGACCTGGATCCGTAACAAGGAAGCTTGGCGTTCTGGCGAGACGCCATGAGATCCAGTTCTGGTTTTCCCCAACGATGAATCAATTGTGCAAACACCTCCGGATGGAGTTCCCACTCCCCCGGATGAAAAGTCTGACGACTTAGAAAATCCGCCTCTCAGTTATCTACACCTGGGATATGGATAGCTGATAGGTGGCAAAAGTGAGTCTCTGCCCAGCGAATTATCTTTGAGACTTTTAACATTGCTAGGGAACTCCTTGTTCCCCGTTGATGTAAGCCACAGTCGTGATGTTGTCCGACTGAAATCTAATGAACCTCAGAGTTGCTAACTGAGGCCAAGCCTGAAGAGCATTGAATATCGCTCTTAGTTCCAGAATATTTATTGGAAGGAGTGTCGCCTCCTGAGTCCACGATCCCTGAACCTTCAGGGAGTTCCAGACTGCACCCCAACCTAGAAGGCTGGCATCTGTCATTACAATTGTCCAATCTGGCCTGCGAAAGGTCATACCTTTGGACAGATGGACCCGAGATAGCCACCAGAGAAGAGAATCCCTGGTCTCTTGATCCAGATTTAGTAGAGGGGACAAATCTGTGTAATCCCCATTCCACTGACTGAGCATGCAGAGTTGCTGCGGTCTGAGATGTAGGCGTGCAAATGGCACTATGTCCATTGCCGCTACCATTAAGCCGATTACTTCCATGCACTGAGCCACCGAAGGGCGAGGAATGGAATACAGAACACGGCAGGAATTTAGAGGTTTTGATAACCTGGACTCCGTCAGGTAAATTTTTCATTTCTAAAGAATCTATCAGAGTCCCTAGGAAGCAAACTCTTGTGAGGGGTGATAGAGAACTCTTTTCCTTGTTCACTTTCCACCCATGCGACCTCAGAAATGCCAACACTATGTCCGTATGAGACTTGGCAATTTGGAAGTTTGACGCCTGAATTAGGATGTCGTCTAAATAAGGGGCCACTGCTATGCCCTGCGGCCTTAGGACCGCCAGAAGCGACCCCAGAACCTTCGTAAAAATTCTTGGGGCTGTAGCTAACCCAAAGGGAAGAGCTACAAACTGGTAATGCCTGTCTAGAAAGGCGAACCTGAGAAACCGATGATGATCTTTGTGTATCGGAATGTGAAGATAAGTACCTTTAAATCCACTGTATCACTGGATCATAGGTAGGATGGTACGAATAGTCTCCATCTTGAATGATGGAACTCTGAGGAATTTGTTTAAGATCTTTAGATCCAAAATTGGTCTGAAGGTTCCCTCTTTTTTGGGAACCACAAACAGATTTGAGTAAAATCCCTGTCCCTGTTCCTCCTTTGGAACTGGATGTATCACTCCCATAACTAGGAGGTCTTGTACACAGTGTAAGAATGCCTCTCTCTTTATCTGGTTTGCAGATAATTGTGAAAGGTGAAATCTCCCTTTTGGAGGGGAAGCTTTGAAGTCCAGAAGATATCCCTGGGATATAATTTCCAACGCCCAGGGATCCTGGACATCTCTTGCCCACGCCTGGGCGAAGAGCAAAAGTCTGCCCCCTACTAGATCCGTTACCGGATAGGGGGCCGTTCCTTCATGCTGTCTTAGAGGCAGCAGCAGGCTTTTTGGCTTGCTTAC
Organism: Bombina bombina; assembly: GCF_027579735.1. Lineage (NCBI taxonomy): Eukaryota > Metazoa > Chordata > Amphibia > Anura > Bombinatoridae > Bombina > Bombina bombina. Next base: position 1,402,357,994 of record NC_069500.1, read on the forward strand.
CTTTGTTCCAGGTCTGGATAGGTCTCCAGACCGTCTTGGACTGAGCAAAAGTTCCCTCTTGTTTTGCATTAGAGGAAGTTGATGCCGCACTTGCCTTGAAGTTTCGAAAGGCACGAAAATTAGACTGTTTGGCCCTTGATTTGCACCTATCTTGAGGAAGGGCATGACCTTTTCCTCCAGTGATATCAGCAATAATCTCCTTCAAACCAGGCCCGAATAGGGTCTGCCCCTTGAAGGGAATGTTAAGCAGCTTAGACTTTGAAGTAACGTCAGCTGACCATGATTTAAGCCATAGCGCTCTGGGCGCCTGGATAGCAAAACCAGAATTCTTAGCCGTTAGTTTAGTCAAATGAACAATGGCATCAGAAACAAAAGAATTGGCTAGCTTAAGTGCTCTAAGCTTGTCAAGTATGTCATCCAATGGAGTCGCTACCTGTAAGGCCTCTTCCAGAGACTCAAACCAGAACGCTGCAGCAGCAGTGACAGGAGCAATGCATGCAAGGGGCTGTAGGATAAAACCTTGTTGAATAAACATTTTCTTAAGGTAACCCTCTAACTTTTTATCCATTGGAACTAAGAAAGCACAAGTCCTTGATAGGGATAGTAGTACGCTTTGCTAGAGTAGAAACTGCTCCCTCCACCTTAGGGCCTGTCTCTGTGTGGTGGCGTCTATTGGAAACATTTTTCTAAAAATAGGAGGGGGAGAGAACGGCACACCTGGTCTTTCCCATTCCTTAGTAATAATTTCTGTAAACCTTTTAGGTTTTGGAAAAACATCAGTACACACCGGCACTGCATAGTATTTATCCAGTCTACATAATTTCTCTGGCATTGTAATTGTATCACAGTCATTCAGAGCAGCTAAAACCTCCCTGAGCAACACGCGGAGGTGTTCAAGCTTAAATTTAAATGTAGAAATATCAGAATCAGGTTGCATCATCTTCCCTGAGTCAGAAACATCACCCACAGACTGAAGCTCTCCTTCCTCAGCTTCTGCATATTGTGAGGCAGTATCAGACATGGTTCTTAAAGCGTCAGTATGCTCTGTATTTCGTCTAACTCCAGAGCTACCTTGCTTTCCTCTAAATTCAGGTAGTCTGGCTAATACCGCTGACAGTGTATTATCCATGACTGCCGCCATGTTTTGTAAAGTAAACGCTATGGGCGCCCTAGATGTACTTGGCGCCATTTGAGCGTGAGTCCCTTGAGCGGGAGTCAAAGGATCTGACACGTGGGGAGAGTTAGTCGGCATAACTTCCCCCTCGTTAGATTCCTCTGGTGCTAAATTTTTTAAAGACAGAATATGATCTTTATTGCTTAAAGTGAAATCAGTACATTTGGTACACATTCTAAGAGGGGGTTCCACCACGGCTTTTAAACATAATGAAAAAGGAGTTTCCTCTATGTCAGACATGTTTACACAGACTAGCAATGAGACCAGCAAGCTTGGAAAACACTTTAAATCAAGTTAACAAGCAAATATAAAAAACGGTACTGTGACTTTAAGAGAAACAAATTTTGACAGAATTTGAAAAACAGTGAAAAAAGGCAGTAAATCAAACAAAATTTTTACAGTGTGTATAATAAGCTAACAGAGCATTGCACCCACTTGCAAATGGATGATTAACCCCTTAGTTCAAAAAACGGATCAAAAAACGTTTTTTAACAGTCACAACAAACTGCCACAGCTCTGCTGTGGCCCTACCTTCCCCAATAAACGACTTTGGAAAGCCTATGAGCCCTTTAGAGATGTCCTATAGCATTCAGGGGACTCATGAGGGAAGCTGGATGTCTCAATCTGTAATTTTAACTGCGCAATAAAGCGCTAAAATAGGCCCCTCCCACTCATGCTACAACAGTGGAAAGCCTCAGGAAACTGTTTCTAGGTAAATTTAAGCCAGCCATGTGGAAAAAACTAGGCCCCAATAAAGTTTTATCACCAAAGCATATATTAAAACGCTTAAACATACCAGCAAACATTTTATATTGCAAATATATAAGAGTATTACCTCTGAAAGTAAGCATGATACCAGTCGCTATTAAAACACTGTATCCAGGCTTACCTTACATAAATCCGGTATCAGCAGCATTTTCTAGCATTTACATCTCTAGAAAAAATTATAACTGCACATACCTCATAGCAGGATAACCTGCACGCTATTCTCCCGCTGAAGTTACCTCTCTCCTCAGTCATATGTGAGAACAGCAATGGATCTTAGTTACAATCTGCTAAGATCATAGAAAACACACGCAGATTCTTCTTCTATTTACTGCCTGGGATAAAATAGTACAACTTCGGTACCATTTAAAAATAAACTTTTGATTGAAGAAAAAACTAACTATATTTCACCACTTCTCTCTTACTACCTCCATGCTTGTTGAGAGTTGCAAGAGAATGACTGGATATGGCAGTTAGGGGAGGAGCTATATAACAGCTCTGTTGTGGGTGATCCTCTTGCAACTTCCTGTTGGGAATGAGAATATCCCACAAGTAATGGATGATCCGTGGACTGGATACACCTTACAAGAGAAAAGAACTAAGTTACAAAAAATAAAAAAATAATTTACAAACATTATAAAAATATTACAACAATTTTAAGCTAATTACACCTACTCTAACCCCCCTAATAAAATAACAAAGCCCCCCAAAATAAAAAAATGCCCTACCCTATTCTACAATAAAAATTGTAAAGCTCTTTTACCTTACCAGCCCTTAAAAGGGCCTTTTGCGGGGCATGCCCCAAAGAATTCTGCTCTTTTGCCTGTAAAAAAAAAAACATACAATACCCCCCCAACATTACAACCCACCACCCACATACCCCTAATCTAACCCAAACCCCCCTTAAATAAACCTAACACTAAGCCCCTGAAGATCTCCCTACCTTGTCTTCACCATGCCGGGTATCACCGATCCGTCCAGAAGAGGGTCTGAAGTCTTCATCCTATCCGGGCGATGTCTTCATCCAAGCGGGGGCTGAAGAGGTCCATCATCCGGCTGAAGTCTTCATCCAAGCGGGGGCTGAAGAGGTCCATCATCCAGCTGAAATCTTCATCCAAGTGGGGGCTGAAGAGGTCCATCATCCGGCTGAAGTCTTCTATCAAGCGGCATCTTCAATATTCTTTCTTCCGGCTCCATCTTCATCCTGCCGACGCGGAACATCCTTCCTCCACGACGAACTCCCGATGAATGAAGGTTCCTTTAAGGGACGTCATCCAAGATGGCATCCCTCGAATTCCGATTGGCTGATAGGATTCTATCAGCCAATCGGAATTAAGGTAGGAATAATTTATGGCGGTTTAGGGGTTAATAATTTAGTTATTACTTGCGTTGTGGGCTATGGCGGTTTAGGGGTTAATAAATGGAGCGTCTGCTTTCCTCCAAATAATACAGTCCATGTAGAAAGTAGTGACAGCACTTAATTCATCCAGAGGATACAAACAACCTCAAACAGGTGCAACGTTTCTGACCCACGTGGTCCTTAATCATACATATATATATATATATATATATATACTGTATGTATAAATATATGTATGTATATATCAGGTGTGCTAGCTGGAGGCGCTGGTTCAGCGTAGTGCAAACTTGTATCAGTCGTTGGTGTCTTCCTTTTCTTCCTCGTTTGTATAACTCTAGGTGCAAAATAGTGGTGCTGAAATATCGGGCAGTACACCATACAAAGGTGAATATCTACTCACAGTGTATATTGCAGGTTACCGGCTCCTTCCCAATATGAAAAGACAATATCACAGATTCAGTAAAAAAGTGTGTCTTTATTTGGCTCAACGCATTTCAACGGTCCCAAAGCATTGATGCTTTGGTTTGTAAAGCACTTTTATTGCTTTTGAGAAAGACGGCTGGGACCGTTGAAACGCGTTGAGCCAAATAAAGACACACTTTTTTACTGAATCTGTGATATTGTCTTTTCATATTGGGAAGGAGCCGGTAACCTGCAATATACACTGTGAGTAGATATTCACCTATGTATGGTGTATTGCCCGATATTTCAGCACCACTATTTTGCACCTAGAGTTATACAACCGAGGAAGGAAAGGAAGATACCAACGACTGATACAAGTTTGCACTAAGCTGAACCAGCGCCTCCAGCTAGCACACCTGATCTATTCACACAGACCTTGGGAGAGACTGTGGGACGGCTGCGGTTCACCAGAAGGGGAAAGTATTAACACATATTATACACCTGTTTGCATGCATGTATGTATATATGTATGTGTTATTGTTTGTGTGTATGTATATATGTATGTATGTATGTATGTATGTATATATGTATGTTTGTATATATGTATGTTTTATTGTTTGTGTGTATGCATATATGTATGTATGTGTGTATGTATGTATGTTTTATTGTATGTGTGCATGCATATATGTATGTATGTATGTATATATGTATGTTTGTATATATGTATGTTTTATTGTTTGTGTGTATGCATATATGTATGTATGTGTGTATGTATGTATGTTTTATTGTATGTGTGCATGCATATATGTATGTATGTGTGTATGTATGTATGTTTTATTGTATGTGTGCATGCATATATGTATGTATGTATGTATGTATATATGTATGTTTGTATATTTGTATGTTTTATTGTTTGTGTCTATGCATATATGTATGTATGTATATATGTATGTTTGTATATATGTATGTGTTATTGTTTGTGTGTATGCATATATTTATGTATGTATATATGTATGTTTGTATATATGTATGTTTTATTGTTTGTGTGTATGCATATATGTATGTATGTGTGTATGTATGTTTTATTGTATGTGTGTATGTATGTATGTATGTATGTATGTATGTGATATTGTTTGTGTGTATGTATATATGTATGTATGTATGTATATATGTATGTTTGTATATATGTATGTGTTATTGTTTGTGTGTATTCATATATGTATGCATGTATGTATGTATATATGTATGTATGTATATATGTATGTGTTATTGTTTGTGTGTATGCATATATGTATGTATGTATATATGTATGTGTTATTGTTTGTGTGTATGCATATATGTATGTATGTATGTATGTTTGTATATTTGTATGTTTTATTGTTTGTGTCTATGCATATATGTATGTATGTTTGTATATTTGTATGTTTTATTGTTTGTGTGTATGCATATATGTATGTATGTATGTTTTATTGTTTGTGTGTATGCATATATGTATGTATGTATATATGTATGTTTGTATGTATGTGTTAATGTTTGTGTGTATGCATATACAGGGAGTGCAGAATTATTAGGCAAGTTGTATTTTTGAGGATTAATTTTATTATTGAACAACAGCCATGTTCTCAATGAACCCAAAAAACTCAATAATATAAAAGCTGAATAGTTTTGGAAGTAGTTTTTAGTTTGTTTTTAGTTATAGCTATTTTAGGGGGATATCTGTGTGTGCAGGTGACTATTACTGTGCATAATTATTAGGCAACTTAACAAAAAACAAATATATACCCATTTCAATTATTTATTTTTAACAGTGAAAGCAATATAACATCTCAACATTCACAAATATACATTTCTGACATTCAAAAACAAAACAAAAACAAATCAGTGACCAATATAGCCACCTTTCTTTGCAAGGACACTCAAAAGCCTGCCATCCATGGATTCTGTCAGTGTTTTGATCTGTTCACCATCAACATTGCGTGCAGCAGCAACCACAGCCTCCCAGACACTGTTCAGAGAGGTGTACTGTTTTCCCTCCTTGTAAATCTCAGATTTGATGATGGACCACAGGTTCTCAATGGGGTTCAGATCAGGTGAACAAGGAGGCCATGTCATTAGATTTTCTTCTTTTATACCCTTTCTTGCCAGCCACGCTGTGGAGTACTTGGACGCGTGTGATGGAGCATTGTCCTGCATGAAAATCATGTTTTTCTTGAAGGATGCAGACTTCTTCCTGTACCAATGCTTGAAGAAGGTGTCTTCCAGAAACTGGCAGTAGGACTGGGAGTTGAGCTTGACTCCATCCTCAACCTGAAAAGGCCCCACAAGCTCATCTTTGATGATACCAGCCCAAACCAGTATTCCACCTCCACCTTGCTGGCGTCTGAGTCGGACTGGAGCTCTCTACCCTTTACCAATCCAGCCACGGGCCCATCCATCTGGCCCATCAAGACTCACTCTCATTTCATCAGTCCATAAAACCTTAGAAAAATCAGTCTTGAGATATTTCTTGGCCCAGTCTTGACGTTTCAGCTTGTGTGTCTTGTTCAGTGGTGGTCGTCTTTCAGCCTTTCTTACCTTGGCCATGTCTCTGAGTATTGCACACCTTGTGCTTTTGGGCACTCCAGTGATGTTGCAGCTCTGAAATATGGCCAAACTGGTGGCAAGTGGCATCTTGGCAGCTGCACGCTTGACTTTTCTCAGTTCATGGGCAGTTATTTTGCGCCTTGGTTTTTCCACACGCTTCTTGCGACCCTGTTGACTATTTTGAATGAAACGCTTGATTGTTCGATGATCACGCTTCAGAAGCTTTGCAATTTTAAGAGTGCTGCATCCCTCTGCAAGATATCTCACTATTTTTGACTTTTCTGAGCCTGTCAAGTCCTTCTTTTGACCCATTTTGCCAAAGGAAAGGAAGTTGCCTAATAATTATGCACACCTGATATAGGGTGTTGATGTCATTAGACCACACCCCTTCTCATTACAGAGATGCCCATCACCTAATATGCTTAATTGGTAGTAGGCTTTCGAGCCTATACAGCTTGGAGTAAGACAACATGCATAAAGAGGATGATGTGGTCAAAATACTCATTTGTCTAATAATTCTGCACTCCCTGTATATGTATGTATGTATGTATGTGTGTATGTATATATGTATGTTTGTATATATGTGTTTATGTATATGTATATATGTGTGTATGTATATATGTATGTTTGTATATATGTGTGTGTTATTGTTTGTGTGTATGCATATATATATATATATATATATATATATATATATGTATGTATATATGTATGTGTTATTGTGTGTATGTATGTATATATGTATGTGTTATTGTATGTGTGTATGTATATATGTAAGTTTGTATATATGTATGTGTTATTGTTTGTGTGTATGTATATATGTATGTGTTATTGTTTGTGTGTATGTATATATATGTATGTATGTATATATGTATGTGTTATTGTTTGTGTGTATGTATGTGTGTATATATGTATGTTTGTATATATGTGTTTATGTATATGTATGTATGCAGGGCCGCCATCAGGGGGTGACAGGGGTGACTCCTGTCAGGGGCCCAATGAGCCAGGGGGGCCCCATGAGGCAAGAACTAAAAAAAAAAAAAAAAAAAAAAAATTTTTTTTTTTTTTTTTTTTTTAAATTTGGGCAGCCACCAGTGGGTACTACAGCAGAGTGCTAATTGAGCATGGGAAATGATATTACAAGGAGTAAAGTATTAACATTTGAGAGGATTTCTTAGTGTGCACTAAACCACTATGCGCAGTGTGAGACAGACTTGGCACTTTGTACAGTGTGTGCCTGAGTCAGAGGGCAGATCACTTTCATTTGCAGAGGAGGTAGGACTTACTTAGCAAATGTTTTTTATTTCTTTGTGCAATTTTGGATTGTAACTTCAGTGTGGTAGTAGATGTTTGGTGGGGCTAAACATATAATATATAATTCCAGTTTACTGCCCCTTTATGCAAGGACTTTCCAGATGCAAAGAGGCATTTTATCTAAGATTTTTACATCTGCATAAAATTTTATACTCTCAGACTAAGATTGCTCAGTGTTTGAAATGAGACAGGTTAGCTTAAAACTGTTCAGTTTATACTACAGCTGACTTAATTTTGAAATACATACCAACAAGCCTAAATCCTGCATTTAACCAGATCTAATGGTATGAGTACCACAGCTTATGGTCCCACCAAGACCATATAGAGTACAGCATTTTTAAAATCCATAGGTACAGCTGACAGCTGGGAAAATTTGTACACTATATTTGAAGTGGTGCTCTTGGTTGGGGAAAAACAAACAAACATATGTCAACCTTTTAAAGGTACTTTTCTTCATCTAGCCATCTACCCAGCTCATTAATGTACAATTTTGCATTCACAGAATTATTTTTGTTTGCACATTTACAAATATGATTCTTTAAAAAGTGATCTCTTAATTTCTAAAAAATTATTTATCATGCATGTCACACACTGTTGATTTAGGGGATGCAAGGTGCATACATGTTTCATCCTGTGAGTGTTTCTGTGGGTGTCTGTGTTTATGTCTTTGTGCTTTGGTTTGTGTCTCTATGAGTGTGTATGTATTTTTTATCTGTGGGTCTCTCTGTGAGGGTGGGTGTGTATGTCTTTGTGCATTTTCTCTGGATGTCTGTGAGCGTGTGTGCATATGTCTTTGAGCTTTTTCTGTGGGTGTCTCTGTGAGGGTGTGTGTATGTTTGTCTTTGTGTATTTTCTATGGATGCCTCTGTGAGGGTAGGTGTGTATGTCTGTTTTCTGTGGATGTCTCTGTGAGGGTGTGTGTTTTCTGTGGGTGTCTCTGTGAGGGTGTGTGGATGTCTTTGTGTGTTTTCTGTGGATATCTCAGTGAGAGTGTGTGTATGTATGTCTTTGTGTGTTTTTATGTGATTGTCTCTGTGTGTGTGTATGTCTTTGTGTGTTTTCTGTGGGTGTCTGTGTGTGTGTGTATGTCTTTGTGTGTTTTCTGAGGCTGTCTCTGTTGATGTTTCCTTGGGTGTATGTGCAATTTTGAGTTTGTGTGTGTGTGTGTGTCCATTGTCTGTTCCTTTTTAGGACATTTTGACCTTACTACTAATTATTCACATATTTCTACAGACTTTGAGACTAACAAGACCTTTCCGGAAGTAACCAATACATCATTTAACCTTTAAATTATTATTTAGGCAGTTCAGGGCCCTTCCTTTCAGCGACTGCATGCTGTTGTCATAATTTAGTTATCTTCCTTTACGAAAAGATAATCAGAACTCCATATTTTGTTTTCTAAATCTCCTTTTTTTTTTACAAAACTGTAGTTTACCTCATTACTTGTCAGGTCAATTTAAACAAGTGCTGAGTGTTTGGGTGTCTGTGTCTGTGTGTGTTTCTTTGTGTGTCTGCTAGAGTGTCTATATGTGAATCCTTATGTGTGAGTGTGTTTGTGTGTTTCAGTGTATGAGTGTGTCTGTGTATGTTACTACCTTTACAACATTTCCAAGTTTAAATAGACAATTAAAGGGACACTGAACCCAAAATTTTTCTTTCATGATTCAGATAGAGCATGCAATTTTAAGCAACTTTATAATTTACTCCAATTATCAATTTTTCTTCGTTCTCTTGCTATCTTTATTTTAAAAAGAAGGCATCTAAGCTTTTTTATTAGTTCAGAACTCTGGATAGCACTTTTTTATTGGTTGATGAATTTATCCACCAATCAGCAAGAGCAACCCAGGTTGTTCACCAAAAATGGGCCGGAATCTAAACTTACATTCTTGCATTTCAAATAAAGATACCAAGAGAATGAAGAAAATTTGATAATAGGAGTAAATTAGAAAGTTGCTTAACATTTCATGCTCTATCTGAATCACAAAATAAAAAAATTGGGTTCAGTGTCCCTTTAAGAATAAAGTGCATATACGTTTTAGTCACTTCGTCAACAATGGCACATGTCAAAGGAGGGGGGGGGCCCTGATCAATGGTTGAGTCAGGGGCCCCAAAATTTCGAGTGGCGGCCCTGTATGTATGTGTATATATCGTAAGGCATGTGATTTGTTGAGGAAGAGGCAAACCTATCTTTGCCTGGGAATTTAAAAATCCTTGAACCGGCCCTGGCTTTTAACCCCTTAATGACCAACGACGTGCAGGGTACGTCCTCCAAAAAAATGTCCTTAACGACCAAGGACGTACCCTGCACGCCGTTGGTCTTTGAAAGCAGTGGAAGCGATCCTGATCACTTCCAGCTGCTTTCATGTTATTGCAGTGATGCCTCGATATAGAGGCATCCTGCAATAACTTTTTTAAGCAGTCCGATGCAGAGAGAGCCACTCTGTGGCCCTCTCTGCATCGGCTATGATCGTTGGTGGGTGGGAGCGTGTCCAGGGAGGCCATCAGTAGAGGAGGGGGGCGGGATCGCGTGTGCGCGCGCGTGCGCGTGCACGGGCGCGTGTGCGCGCGTGCACGGGCGCGTGTGCGCGTGCACAGGAGCGTGCACGGGAGCGTGCGCGCGTGTGCACGTGTGAAACTGCCAAAAAAATAAATTGAAGTGGAAGAGGCACAAGGTGGGACTCAGTGGGAGAGAGGGTGGGAATAAAAAATATTAATGATCTGGGAGAGGGTGGGGGGTTGGGTGTTAAGGGGGGTAAGCTACACTACAGAAAATCTTAAAATAAACTTTTGATTTCAAACTGGGTACTGGCAGACAGCTGCCAGTACCCACAATGGTGCACAATAAGGCAGAGGAGGGGGGTAGAGAGCTGTTTGGGGGGGATCAGGGAGGTTGGGGCTAAGGGGGGGGGGGTCCTACACAGCAGAATTATTTTATTTTTTTAAACAAAAAAAAAACAAAACTTTTATTTTAGTACTGGCAGACTTTCTGCCAGTACTTAAGATGGCGGGGACAATTGTGGGGTGGGGGAGGGAAGACAGCTGTTTGGGAGGGATCAGGGGGTGTGATGTGTCAGGTGGGAGGCTGATCTCTACACTAAAGCTAAAATTAACCCTGCAAGCTCCTTATAAGCTACCTAATTAACCCCTTCACTGCTAGCCATAATACACGTGTGATGCGCAGCAGCATTTAGCGGCCTTCTAATTACCAAAAAGCAACGCCAAAGTCATATATGTCTGCTATTTCTGAACAAAGGGGATCCTAGAGAAGCATTTACAACCATGTGTGCCATAATTGCACAAGCTGTTAGTAAATAATTTCAGTGAGAAACATATAATTGTGAAAAATGTAGCTTTTTTTTCAATTTGATCGCATTTGGCGGTGAAATGGTGGCATGAAATATACCAAAATGTGCCTAGATCAATACTTGGGGTTGTCTACTGCACTACACTAAAGCTAAAATTAACCCTACAAGCTCCCTACATGCTCCCTAACTAACCCCTTCACTGCTGGGCATAATACACGTGTGGTGCACAGTGGCATTCAGCGGCCTTCTAATTACCAAAAAGCAACGCCAAAGCCATATATGTCTGCTATTTCTGAACAAAGGGGATCCCAGAGAAGCATTTACAACCATTTATGCCATAATTGCACAAGTTGTTTGTAAATAATTTCAGTGAGAAACCTAAAGTTTGTGAAAAAATTTGTGAAAAAGTGAACGATTTTTTTTATTTGATGGCATTTGGCGGTGAAATGGTGGCATCAAATATACCAAAATGGGCCTAGATCAATACTTTGGGATGTCTTCTAAAAAAAAATATATACATGTCAAGGGATATTCAGGGATTCCTGAAAGATATCAGTGTCCCAATGTAACTAGCGCTAATTTTGAAAAAAAGTGGTTTGGAAATAGCAAAGTGCTACTTGTATTTATTGCCCTATAACTTGCAAAAAAAGCAAAGAAGATGTAAACATTGGGTATTTCTAAACTCTGGCCAAAATTTAGAAACTATTTAGCATGGAAGTTTTTTGGTGGTTGTAGATGTGTAACAGATTTTGGGGATCAATGTTAGAAAAAGTGTGTTTTTTCCATTTTTTTCCTCATATTTTATAATTTTTTTATAGTAAATTATAAGATATGATGAAAATAATGGTATCTTTAGAAAGTCCATTTAATGGCGAGAAAAACGATATATAATATGTGTGGGTACAGTAAATAAGTAAGAGGAAAATTACAGCTAAACACAAACACCGCAAAAATGTAAAAATAGCCTTGGTCCCAAACGGACAGAAAATGGAAAAGTGCTGTGGTCATTAAGGGGTTAAAATGAAATCCTTTATTTACTATTTGTATTCACAGGTTCACTGATAGTTACATTGTTCAGCTGCAGTGTGAGGAGCGGCTGTGGTTTGGCCCCATCTTTGCAAATAGCATTTGGTAACCACCAGTTACGCACTTAATGATGCCATGCACATACTGCAGCCTCAGATCTTCCTCGTGCACTTGCTTGGTCCATCTTCAGGGGGCCCTAACATGTTTTTTTTGCACCAGGGCCCTCTGTTTACTAGGTCCGCCACTCACACCTTGTTATGAACTTGCATTGTTTGGCTGTATTAGGTACCCAGGAGGGAGAGACCTTGACGTGGTACCTGGGTTTCTCCCATTTGGCCAGATGCGGTAACTAACTCTTCCAGTTTTGCTTTTAATCTTAGCTGAGAGCTTGTAAGCGAGTGCTGGACTTTCTCTGGGTGTTGTATTAATTTATTTTGTAACTTTCCCTATGGGCATTGCGCCCACACTTGTCTGGGGTTAATTGCCTGGGACTCTGGGGACAGTGCAGCTGCTTAGTGGGCTATTGAGCACCCAGGGCTGTACATGTTGCAGGGTCATATGATGTGTATTCAGTCTAGTCTGAGATTGCAGTCCCCTTCCTTAGCTCAGTGTTTCTTAAACATGTTTAAAGAACAAAGCAAATGAGGTAGCAGGATTCCAGCATATTGACACAGCATAAGTTTTTAGACATGGCTTTAAATAACAGAGAGCAATTAATTTGTTTATCTGTATCAGTATAAAAACCACGCTTCGCCATTGTTATACGTGAAAAGCCATGGCACAAATACTTACCACACTGAGATAAACAGTGAGAATGTGTGTGTATGTGTAAGTGTGTGTATGTGTAAGTGTGTGTATGTGTAAGTGTGTGTACGTGTAAGTGTGTGTGTGTGTGTATGTGTAAGTGTGTGTATGTGTAAGTGTGTGTGTGTGTGTATGTGTAAGTGTGTGTATGTAAGTGTGTGTATGTAAGTGTGTGTATGTAAGTGTGTGTATGTGTAAGTGTGTGTATGTGTAAGTGTGTGTATGTGTAAGTGTGTGTATGTAAGTGTGTGTATGTGTAAGTGTGTGTATGTGTAAGTGTGTGTACGTGTAAGTGTGTGTATGTGTAAGTGTGTGTACGTGTAAGTGTGTGTACGTGTAAGTGTCTGTACGTGTAAGTGTGTGTATGTGTGAGTGTGTGTATGTGTAAGTGTGTGTATGTGTAAGTGTGTGTATGTGTAAGTGTGTGTGTATGTGTAAGTGTGTGTGTATGTGTAAGTGTGTGTATGTGTAAGTGTGTGTATGTGTAAGTGTGTGTATGTGTAAGTGTCTGTATGTGTAAGTGTATTTGTGTGTCTGTGAAATAGTGTGTTTGAGAGTGAGTAACAGTTTGTTTTTTCGTGTGTGTGTGTGAGTGAATGTGTCTGTATGACAATGTGTGTCACTGTGTCTGAGACTATGGGGCTGATTTATCAAGCTCCTAATGGAACTTGATGCCCCTTGTTTCCGGCGAGCCTTCAGGGTTGATTGACACCCCCTGCTAGTGGCCGCGAATCTGCAGGGGGCGATATTGCACAAACAGTTCTGGTAAACTGCTTGTGCAATGATAAATGCCAACAGCGTATGCTGCCGGCATTTATCGATGTGCAGTGGATATGATAAACTACATTGTATCATGTCCGCTCGCACTTTGATAAATATACCCCTATGTATGAGTGTGAAAATTAGTTTGTGTTTGAGTGTATATGTATGTGAGAGAGAATGCGAGTGTGTATTGTATTAGAGTATGTGTATGTTGTATGAATGTGTGTGTGTGTGTGTGTGTGTGTATGTGAATGTGTGTGAGTGTATTTGTATGTGAGAGAGAGAGAATGCGTGTGTGTATTGTATTAGAGTATGTGTATGTTGTATGAATGTGTGTGTGTGTGTATGTGTTTGTGTGTGAGTGTATTTGTATGTGAGAGAGAGAGAATGCGTGTGTGTATTGTATTAGAGTATGTGTATGTTGTATGAATGTGTGTGTGTGTGTGTGTGTATGTGTGAGTGTATTTGTGTGCCTGTGAAATAGTGTGTGAGAGTGAGTAACTGTTTGTTTTCAGTGTGTGTGTGTGTGTGTGAGTGAATGTGTGTGTCTATGAGAATGTGTGTGACTGTGTCTGAGACTATGGGGGGCGATTTATCAAATGTCGGGCGGACATGTTTCACTGTAGCGGATCATGCCCGCCCGACATCGCTAAATGCCGTTAGCATACGCTATCAGCATTTATCATTGCACAAGCATTTGTTGTGAAATGCTTGTGCAATACTGCACCCTGCACATTCGCGGCCAATTGGCCGCTAGCAGGTGACAATCATCCCAATCGTATCTGATCTTGCGAGGAATAAGTAGCATCTGCTGCTTGATAAATGTAACCCTATGTATGAGTGTGTTAATGTGAGTGTAAATGTATGTAAGCGAGAGAGAGAGAGAATGCGTGTGTTTATTGTATTATAGTATATGTGTGTTGTATGAGAGTACGTGTGAAGTATGTGTTGTATGAGAGTGTTTGTGTGTGGTGTTTGTTGTATGAGAGTGTGTGTGGTGAGTGTGTGTTGCATGAGAGTGTGTGCGGTGAGTGTGTGTTGTATGAGTGTGCGGTTACTATTAATCGTATGAGAGTGTGTTGGGTGTGTGTTGTATGAGAGTGTGTGCATTGTGTGTTGTATGAGTGTGTGTTTGGTGAGTGTGTTGAATGAGAGTGTGTGATGTATGAGTGTGTGTGCAGTGAGTGTGTGTTGCATGAGAGTGCATGTGGTGAGTGTGTGTTGTATAAGGGTTTGTGCGGTTAGTGTTTATCGTATGAGAGTGTGTGCGGTTGGTTAGTGTGTATTGTATGAGAGTGTGTGCGTTGTATGAGAGTGTGTGCAGTGAGTGTGTGCTTTATGAGAGTGTGTACATAGTGTGTGATGTATGAGTGTGTGCAGTGAGTGTGTGTTATATGAGAGTGTGCGCAGTGATTGTGTTTTATGAGATTGTGTTGTATGAGAGAGTGTGCGGTGAGTGTGTTGTATGAGAGTGTGTGCCTTGTGTGTGTTGTATGAAAGAGTGTGGTGTGTTGTATAAGAGTGTATGTGTTGTATGAGAGTGTGTGTGGTGTGTTGTATGAAAATGTGTACAACACTTTCAAATTTGACTACAATCAAGAATAATTGTGTGAGACTGTTAGTGTGCGTGTTTGAGTGTATAGGTATGTGAGAGAGAGAGAATGTGTGAGAGAGAATGCGTGTGTATTGTATGAGAGTTTCTGTGAGGTATGTGTTGTATGAGAGTGTTTGTGTGGTGTTTGTTGTAAGAGTGTGTGTGTGTTGAGTGAGAGTTTGTGCGGTGAGTGTGTGTTGTATGAGAGTGTGTGTGGTTAGTATTTATTGTATGGGAGTGTGTGCGGTGATTGTGTATTGTATGAGAGTGTGTGCGGTGAGTGTGTGTTGTATGAGAATGTGTGCAGTGAGTGTGTGATCTATGAGAGTGGGTGTGTTGTATGAGAGTGTGTGCAGTGAGTGTGTGTTGTATGAGAGAGTGTGCTGTGAGTGTGTGCTGTATTAGAGTGTGCGCGATGAGTGTGTTGTATGAGAGTGTGTGCAGTGAGTGTGTGCTGTATGAGAGTGTAGGTAGTGAGTGTGTGTTGTTAGAGAGTGTGTGCATAGTGTTTGTTTTATAAGAGGTTGTATGAGAGTGTGTGCAGTAAGTGTGTTGTATGAGAGTGTGTGTGGTGAGTGTGTGTTGTATGAGAGTGTGTGCAGTGAGTGTGTTGTATGAGAGTGTGTGCGGTGAGTGTGTTGTATGAGAGTCTGTGCATAGTGTGTGTTGTATGAGTGTGTGTGTAGTGTGTGTTGTATGAGAGTGTGTGTGGTGTGTTATATGAGAATGTGTACAGAACTTTCAAATTTGACTACAATCAGGAATAAAATACACACACATTTTAGTCACTTACCCAAAAATATATATGTATTTGTGTGTGTATGTATATATATATGTATTTGTGTGTGTGTGTGTGTGTGTATGTATATATATATATATATATGTATTTGTGTGTGTGTGTATGTATATATATATATATATATATATATATATATGTATTTGTGTGTGTGTGTATGTATATATATGTATTTGTGTGTGTATGTAGATAAATGTATATATTTTTATATATCTATCTATGAGAATGTGTGTGACTGTGTCTAACACTATGGGGCCGATTTAGCAATTTCTGTCTGCATTTAACATTGCACAAGCAGTTCCCCAGAACTGCTTGTGCAATGCTGCCCCCTGCAGATTTGCGGACAATCGGCCACTAGCAGGATCGGGTGGGTTGCAGACCGCAGCCTCAGAGGCAGCGGATCAGTTATGGAGCAGCGGTTTTAAGACCGCTGCTTCATAACTGCTCTTACCGGTGAGCCTGAAGGCTCACACGGAAACAGGGGCATAACGCTCCTTTCGTAGATTGATAATTGGGCCCCTATGTATGTGTTTGAGAGTGAGTGTGTGTGAGTGTTTATGTATGTGAGAGAGAGAATGTGTGAGAAAGAATGTGTGTGTATTGTTTTAGAGCATATGTATGTTGTATGAGACTGCATGTGTGGGGTATGAGTTGTATGAGAGTGTTTGTGTGTGGTGTTTGATGTATGAGAGTGTGTGTGGTGAGTGAGGTGATTGAGTGTGTGTTGTATGAAAGAGTGTGCTGTGAGTGTGTGTTGTATGACAGAGTGAGTGGTGAGTGTGTGTTGAATGAGAGTGTGTGGGGTGAGTGTGATGTATGAAAGTATGTTCAGTGCCGTGAATCTGCAGGGGGCGGTATTGCATCAGCAGTTCACTAGAACTGTTGGTGCAATGATAAATGCAGAGAGCGTGTGTGTGTATTAGAGTATGTGGGGCCGATATATCAAGGCCCGAATGGGGCCCTATACACCTGTTTCCGCGCAAGCCTTCAGGCTCACCAGAAACAGGAGTTAAGAAGAGTGGGTGTGTTGTATGAGAGTGTATGTGCGTAGTGTGTATTGTATGAGAGTGTTTGCGGTGAGTGTGTGTTGTATGAGAGTGTGTGCGGTGAGTGTGTTGTATGAGAGTGTGTGCATAGTGTATATTGTATGAGAGTGTTTGCGGTGAGTGTGTGTTGTATGAGAGTGTGTGCGGTGAGTGTGTTGTATGAGAGTGTGTGTAGTGTGAGTTGTATGATAGTGTGTGTGATGTATTATATGAGAGTGTGAATAACACTTTCAAATTTGACTACAATCAGGAATAAAGTACACAAACAATTTAGTCACTTTCCTAAAAAATTTATATTTATTTGTGTGTGTGTGTGTATATGTATGTATGTATGTGTATATATATACAGTGGATATAAAGGCCTCTAGTTATCAAGCCGTCAACCTTAAATACGCTGGAATTCTGCAGCGTATTTGTGGTGAGGCTGATTCGCCTTAGTTATCAAGCCCTACAGACCGGCAAAAGTAGAATATAGTGACGTAAGCTTCGATCCGCCAGACTCAGTCCGACACAGATCGATTCTTCCATCACTCCAGATGTTCCGCAGACAAGTTCGGCACAATCTGACTACTTTTGGGAGTTATCAAAAAACTAGCAGGTACGCTCGGTCCTTTTCCGGCCCAGCGTACCTGGTTTTCAATCTGCCGCCCTGGAGGCGGCAGATCCCATAGGAATCAATGGGAGTCTGACCATAGCGAAAGTTCATGTTCGCTGCTGCCCGACATCCCATTGATTCCTATGGGAAATGTGTACACCTAACACCCTAACATGTACCTGAGTCTAAACACCCCTAATCTGTCCCCACCTACACCGCCACAACTAAATAAATGTATTACCCCCTAAACCGCCGCTCCCGGAGCCCACCGCTACCCTAATAAACTTATTAACCCCTAAACCGCCGCTCCCGGAGCCCACCGCCACTCTAATAAACTGATTAACCCCTAAACCGACGCTCCCGGACCACGCCGCCACTATAATAAATATGTTAACCCCTAAACCGCCGCTCCCGGACCCTGCCGCAACTATTATATATATGTTAACCCCTGAACCGCTGCTCCCGGACCCCGCCGCCACCTACATAATACCTATTAACCCCTATCCTGCCCCCCCTACACCGCCGCCACTATAATAAATTTATTAACCCCTATCATGCTCCCCCTACACCGCCGCCACTATAATAAATTTATTAACCCCTATCCTGCCCTCCCTACACCGCCGCCACTATAATAAATTTATTAACCCCTATCCTGCCCCCCCTACACCGCCGCAACTATAATAAAATTATTAACCCCTAAACCTAAGTCTAACCCTAACACCCCCCTAACTTAAATATTAATTAAATACATCTAAATAAATATTATAACTCTTGTTAACTAAATTAATCCTATTTAAAACTAAATACTTACCTATAAAATAAACCCTAAGATAGCTACAATATAAATAATAATTATATTGTATCTATTTTAGGATTTATTTTTATTTTACAGGCAAATTTCAATTTATTTTAACTAGGTACAATAGCTATTAAATAGTTATTAACTATTTAATAGCTACCTAGTTAAAATAAAGAGAAATTTACTAGTAAAATAAAAACTAACCTAAGTTACAATTACACCTAACACTACACTATCATTAAATAAATTATTCCTATTTAAAACTAAATACTTACCTGTAAAATAAACCCTAAGATAACTACAATGTAATTAATAATTACATTGTAGCTATTTTAGGATTTATATTTATTTTACAGGTAACTTTGTATTTATTTTAGCTAGTTAGAATAGTTATTAAATAGTTATTAACTATTTAATAACTACCTAGCTAAAAGAAATACAAAATTACCTGTAAAATAAATCCTAACCGGAGCCCCCCGCAACTAAATAAAGTTATTAACCCCTAAACTGCAGCTCCCGGACACCGCCGCAACTATAATAAATGTATTAACCCCTAAACCGCCGCTCCCGGAGCCCACCGTCACCTACATTATACCTAGTAACCCCTATTCTGCCCCCCCATACCACCGCCAACTATAATAAATGTATTAACCCCTATCCTGCCAATCCCGGACCCCGCCGCAACTAAATAAATTGTTTAACCCCTAAACTGCTGCTCCCGGACCCCGCCGCCACCTATATTAAACTCATTAACCCCTAATCTGCCCCCCTACACCGTCGCCACCTATAATACATATAAAATTATTAACCCCTAAACCTAAGTCTAATCCTAACCCTAACACCCCCCTAACTTAAATATTAATTAAATACATCTAAATATTATAACTCTTATTAACTAAATAAATCCTATTTAAAACTAAATGCTTACCTATAAAATAAACCCTAATATAGCTACAATATAACTAATAATTACATTGTAGCTATTTTAGGATTTATATTTATTTTACAGGTAACTTTGTATTTATTTTAGCTAGTTAGAATAGTTATTAAATAGTTATTAACTATTTAATAACTGCCTAGCTAAAAGAAATACAAAATTACCTGTAAAATAAATCCTAACCTAAGTTACAATTAAACCTAACACTACACTATCATTAAATTAATTAAAGTAAATTACCTACAAATAACTACAATTAAATACAATTAAATAAACTAACTAAAGTACAAAAAATAAAAAAAACTAAGTTACAAAAAAAAAAAAAAAAATAAGTTACAAACATTTAAAAAATATTACAACAATTTTAAGCTACTTACACCTAATCTAAAACCCCTAATAAAATAACAAAGCCCCCCAAAATAAAAAAAAATGCCCTACCCTATTCTACATTAAAAAGTTCTATTACCATACCAGCCCTTAAAAGGGCCTTTTGCGGGGCATGTCCCAAAGAATTCAGCTCTTTTGCCTGTAAAAAAAAATACAACCCCCCCAACATTAAATCCCACCACCCACATACCCCTACTCTAACCCAAACCCCCCTTAAATAAACCTAACACTACCCATCTGAAGATCATCCTACCTTTAGCCGTCTTCAGCCAGCCGACCACCGATGGAACAGAAGAAGAGAAGACATCCGGAGCGGCAGAAGTCATCATCCAAGGGGCGCTGAAGAAGTTTTCCATCCGATTGAAGTCATCATCCAAGGGGCGCTGAAGAAGTCTTCCATCCGATTGAAGTCATCATCCAAGGTGCGCTGAAGAAGTCTTCCATCAAATTAAAGTCAACATCCAGGCGGCGTCTTCAATCTTCATCCATCCGGAGCGGAGCAGAGCAATCTTCAGACGAGCCGACGCAGAGCCATCTTCTTCCACCGACGACTGAACGACGAATGACGGTTCCTTTAAGTGACGTCATCCAAGATGGCGTCCCTCTAATTCCGATTGGCTGATAGGATTCTATCAGCCAATCGGAATTAAGGTAGGAAAAATCTGATTGGCTGCTTAAATCAGCCAATCCGATTGAAGTTCAATCGGATTGGCTGATCCAATCAGCCAATCAGATTGAGCTTGCATTCTATTGGCTGATCGGAACAGCCAATAGAATGCAAGCTCAATCTGATTGGCTGATTGGATCAGCCAATCCGATTGAACATCAATCTGATTGGTTGATTTAATCAGCCAATCAGATTTTTCCTACCTTAATTCCGATTGGCTGATAGAATCCTATCAGCCAATCGGAATTCGAGGGACGCCATCTTGGATGACGTCACTTAAAGGAACCGTCATTCGTCGTTCAGTCATCGGTGGAAGAAGATGGCTCCACTCTGGATGGATGAAGATTGAAGACTCCGCATGGATGTTGATTTCAATCGGATGGAAGACTTCTTTAGCGCCCCTTGGATGATGACTTCTGCCGCTCCGGATGTCTTCTTCTGTTCCATTGGTGGTCGGCTGGCTAAAGGTAGGATGATCTTCAGGGGGGTAGTGTTAGGTTTATTTAAGGGGTGTTTGGGTTAGATTAGGGGTATGTAGGTGGTGGGTTTTAATGTTGGGGGGGGGTTGTATTTTTTTTTTACAGGCAAAAGAGCTGAATTCTTTGGGGCATGCCCCGCAAAAGGTCCTTTTAAGGGCTGGTAAGGTAATAGAGCTGTTAACTTTTTAATGTAGAATAGGTTAGGGCATTTTTTTATTTTGGGGGGCTTTGTTATTTTATTAGGGGGCTTAGATTAGGTGTAAGTAGCTTAAAATTGTTGTAATATTTTTTAAATGTTTGTAACTTATTTTTATTTTTTGTAACTTAGTTTTTTTATTTTTTGTACTTTAGTTAGTTTATTTAATTGTATTTAATTGTAGTTATTTGTAGGTAATTTATTTAATTAATTTAATGATAGTGTAGTGTTAGGTTTAATTGTAACTTAGGTTAGGATTTATTTTACAGGTAATTGTGTATTTCTTTTAGCTAGGCAGTTATTAAATAGTTAATAACTATTTAATAACTATTCTAACTAGCTAAAATAAATACAAAGTTACCTGTAAAATAAATATAAATCCTAAAATAGCTACAATGTAATTATTAGTTATATTGTAGCTATATTAGGGTTTATTTTATAGGTAAGCATTTAGTTTTAAATAGGATTAATTTAGTTAATAAGAGTTATAATATTTAGATGTATTTAATTAATATTTAAGTTAGGGGGGTGTTAGGGTTAGGATTAGACTTAGGTTTAGGGGTTAATAATTTTATATGTATTATAGGTGGTGACGGTGTAGGGGGGGCAGATTAGGGGTTAATAAGTTTAATATAGGTGGCGGCGGGGTCCGGGAGCAGCAGTTTAGGGGTTAAACAATTTATTTAGTTGCGGCGGGGTCCGGAATTGGCAGGATAGGGGTTAATACATTTATTATAGGTGGCGGTGGTATGGGGGGCAGAATAGGGGTTACTAGGTATAATGTAGGTGACGGTGGGCTCCGGGAGCGGCGGTTTAGGGGTTAATACATTTATTATAGTTGCGGCGGTGTCCGGGAGCTGCGATTTAGGGGTTAATAACTTTATTTAGTTGCGGGGGGCTCCGGGGGCGGCGGTATAGGGGGTAGAACAGTGTAGTTTAGTGTGGGTGCTTAGTGACAGGCTAGCAATAAAGCTGGGAAAAAGCCGAAGAGCAGTGAGATCGGATGAGTGATAACTATCACAGTCCGCTGCTCATCGCCCCGTACTTGGTGCGCGGCTTTTTGACAGTTTTATTGATAACTTTGGGAGATTATTCAGGTCCGCGGCGGCGATGGTAGGCGAGCTTAGGCGGGCATATTGGGGCCGGCGATGGCAGGTAAGTAGACACGTTGCTAACTAGGGGCCAAAAAGTCTACCCACCCCTGTTAAAATGTCAGGTTTCTGTGATGTAAAAAAATGACACAAAGATAAATCATTTCAGAACTTTTTCCACCTTTAATGTGACCTATAAACTGTACAACTCAATTGAAAAACAAACTGAAATCTTTTAGGTAAAGGGAAATAAAAAAATAAAAATAAAATAATATGGTTGCATAAGTGTGAACACCCTTTTATAACTGGGGATGTAGCTGTGTTCAGAATTAAGCAATCACATTCAAAATCATGTTAAATAGGAGTCAGTAGACACCGGTCATCATTTAAAGTGCAAAACAGGATGAGAAGCAGTCTGCCAGGAACAAACAGCAGCATCAATAGCTTGTTCTATGGCCCGGTTGCCACCTGGGAGTAGCTTCTTTCTGCCCAATTGTGCTTTTCACAGAGGAAAACTTTCCTGTAGTATATCAGTCTGATCCACCGACATGGTCAGTCCAGCCCCGAAATACCAGGCAATTCTCCTCTGAACAAGGAACATGACAACCCCAGATGATCGTTTCGGCCTCCTTTGGGCCTCGTCAGTGAGGTGCAGCCATATTCCTCTAAGCACATTGGGCAAGGAGTCCACGTCTGGTTTCCCCCATCACCCTTAGGGAGACTATCCCCAGGGTCATATTTACATATGCAAAACAGAATGAGAAGCAGTCTGCCAGGAACGAACAGCAGCATCAATGTTGGCGGGATCAGACTGATATACTACAGGAAAGGTTTCCTCTGTGAAAAGCACAATTGGGCAGAAAGAAGCTACTACCAGGTGGCCACCGGGCCATAGAACAAGCTATTGATGCTGCTGTTCGTTCCTGGCAGACTGCTTCTCATTCTGTTTTGCATAATTTAAAGTGCCTCTGATTAAACCCAAATAAAGTTCAGCTGTTCTAGTAGGTCTTTCCTGACATTTTGTTAATCGCATCCTACAGCAAAAGCCATGGTCCGCAGAGAGGTTCTAAAGCATTAGAGGGATCTCATTGTTAAAAGGTATCAGTCAGGAGACAAGTACAAAAGACAGTCATCATCAAGTGAAGAAAATATGGTGCAACAGTGACATTACCAAGAACTGAATGTCCCTCAAAAATTAATGAAATGACGAGAAGAAAACTGTTCTGGGAGGCTGCCAAGAGGCCTTCAGCAACATTAAAGGAGCTGCAGGAATATCTGGCAAGTACTGGCTGTGTAGTACATGTGACAACAATCGCCTGTATACTTCATATGTCTGGGCTATGGGGTAGAGTGGCAAGACGGAAGCCTTTTCTTACAAAAAAAACCATCCAAGCCTGGCTAAATTTTGCAAAAACACATCTGAAGTTTCCCAAAAGAATGTTGCAAAAGGTGTTCTGGTCTGATGAAACCAAAGTTGAACTTTTTGGCCATAATTCCAAAAGATATGTTTGGCGCAAAAACAACACTGCATATCACCAAAAGAACACCATACCCAGAGTGAAGCATGGTGGTGTCAGCATCATGCTTTGGGGCTGTTTTTCTTCAGCTGGAACTGGGGCCTTAGTCAAGGTAGAGGGCATAATGAACATTTCCAAATACCAGACAAAGGAACTTTATTTTTCAGCATGACAACGACCCAAAGCATACATCCAAATCAACAAAGGAATGGCTTCACCAGAAGAAGATTAAAGTTTTGGGATGGCCCAGCCAGAGTCCAGACCTGAATTCAATTCAAAATCTGTGGGGTGATCTGAAGAGGGCTGTGCACAGGATATGCCCTCACATTCTGACAGATTTAGAGTGTTTTTGCAAAGAAGAGTGGGCAAATCTTGCCAAGTCAAGATGTGCCATGCTGAAAAACTCATACCCAAAAAGACTGAGTGCTGTAATAAAATCAAAAGGTGCTTCAATAAAGTATTAGTTTAAGGGTGTTCACACTTATGCAACCGTATTATTATTTTTTTTATTATTTTTTTCCCTTTACCTAAAAGATTTCAGTTTGTTTTTCAATTGAGTTGTACAGTTTATAGGTCACATTAAAGGTGGAAAAAGTTCTGAAATTATTTATCTTTGTCTCATTTTTTTACATCACAGAAACCCGACATTTTAACAGGAGTGTGTAGACTTTTTATATCCACTGTGTATGTATGTATATATATATATATATATATATATACACACACATATATGAAAATGTGTGTGACTGTGTTTGACACTATTTATGAGTTTGAGAGGGAGTTTGTGCATGTGTGAGTGCATATGTATGTGAGAAAGAGAGAATGTGTGAGAGAGAATGTGTATGTGTATTGTATTAGAGTATGTGTGTGTTGCTTGAGAGTGTGTGTGGGGTATGTTTTGTATGAGAGTGCTTGTGTGTGTGGTGTTTGTTGTATGAGAGTGTGTGTGGTGAGTGATTATGTGTTGTATGAAAGTATGTGCGTTGAGTGTATGTTGTATGAGAGTGTGTGTGGTGAGTATGTGTTGTAGGAGAGTGTGTGCAGTGAGTGTGTGTTGCATGATAGTTTGTGCAGTGAGTGTGTTTCATATGAGAGTGTGTTCAGTGAGTGTGGGTTGTAAGAGAGTATGTGTGGTGTGTGTGATGTATGAGTGTGTATGCAGTGAGTGTGTGTTGTATGAGAGTGTGTTTTGTATGAGAGTGTGGTGTGTGTGTGCTTTATGAGAGTGTGTGCCTAGTGTGTGTTGTATGAGAGTGTGTGTAGTGAGTGTGTTGTATGAGAGTGTTTGTGGTGTGTGTGTGTGTGTTGTATGAGAGTGTGTACGGTGAGTGTGTTGTATGAGAGTGTGTGCATAGTGTGTGTTGTATGAGAGTGTTTGTTGTGTTGTATAAGAGTGTGTGTAGTGTGTGTTGTATGAGAGTGTATGTGGTGTGTTTTATGAGAGTGTGTACAAAACTTTCAAATTTGAAAATAATCAGGAATGATATACACAAAAATTATAGTCACTTTCCCAAAAATGTATATGTATATGAGTGTGTGTGTATATATACTGTATATGTGTTGTAAAAGAGTGTGTGCGCATTGTGTTTTTTGAGAGTGTGTGCAGTGAGTGTGTTGTATGAGAGTGTGTGTGGTTAGTGTGTGTTTTATGAGAGTGTGAGTGGCGAGTGCATTGTATGAAAGTGTGTGTGGTGAATGTGTGTTGTATAAGAGAGTGTGCGGTGAGTGTGTGTTGTATGAGAGTGTGTGCGGTGAATGTGATGTATGACAGTGTGTGCATAGTGTGTGTTGTATGACAGTGCATGTTGTGTCGTATAAGAGAGTATAGTGTGTGTTATATGAGAGTGTGAACAACACTTTCAAATTTGACTACAATCAGGAATAAAGTACACAAACAATTTAGTCACTTTCCTAAAAAATATATATGTGTGTGTGTGTGTATGTATGTATATATATATGTATATATATAGAGAGAATGTGTGTGTGTATAGTATTAGAATATGTGTGTGTTCCATGAGATTGTGCGTGGGGTGTGTGTTGTATGAGAGTGTTTGTGTGCGGTGTTTGTTGTATGAGAGTGTGTGTGGTGAGTAAGGTTAGTGATTGTGTGTTGTATGAAAGTATGTGCGGTGAGAGTGTGTTGTATGAGATTGTGTGCGGTGAGTGTGTGTTGTATGAGAGTGTTCAGTGAGTGTGTGTTGTATGAGAGTGTGTGTGGTGTGTGTGTGATGTATGAATGTGAATTCAGCGAGTGTGTGTTGTATGAGAGTGTGTTTTGTATGAGTGTGGTGGGTGTTTTATGAGAGTTTGTGCCTAGTGTGTGTTGTATGATAGTGTGGGTCTAGTGTGTGTTGAATGAGAGTGTGTGTAGTGAGTGTGTTGTATAAGAGTGTTTGCAGTGAGTGTGTTTTGTATGAGAGTGTGCGCGGGGAGTGTGTTGTATGAGAGTGTGTGCATAGTGTTTTTTTTTTTTGAGGGAGTTTGTGCAAAGAGTGTGTTGTATGAGAGTGTGTGTGGCAAGTGTGTGTTGTATGAGAGTTTGTGCAGTGAATGTGTTGTATGAGAGTGTAAGCGCTTAGTGTTGTATGAGTGAGTGTGCATTGAGTGTGTGTTGTATGAGAGAGTGTGTGTTGAGTGTGTGTTGTATTAGAATGTGTGCAGTTAGTGTGTGTTGTAAGAGAGTGTGTGCAGTGAGTGTGTTGTATGAGAGTGTGCGTGGTGAGTGTGTGTGTGTGTGAGTGTGTGTTGTATGAGAGAGTGTGCGGTTTTGTGTTGTATGAGTGTGTGTGCAGTGAGTGTGTTGTATGACAGTGTGTGTGCATAGTGTATGTTGTATGAGAGAGTATGTTGTGTTGTATAAGAGTGTATAGTGTGTGTTGTATGACAGTGTGTGTGCATAGTGTATGTTGTATGAGAGAGTATGTTGTGTTGTATAAGAGTGTATAGTGTGTGTTGTATGAGAGTGTGTGCAATGACTGTATGTTTTATGAGAGTTTGTGCAGTGAGTGTGTTGTATGAGAGTGTGCATGGTGAGTGTGTGTTGTATGAGAGTGTGTGCGGTGAGTGTGTGTTGAATGAGAGTGTGTGCAGTGAGTGTGTTTTTTGAGAGTGTGTGCTGTATGAGAGTGTGTGTGGTGAGTGTGTGTGGTGAGTGTGTGTTTTGTGTAAAAGTGTATGTTGTGTTGTATAAGAGTGTGTAGTGTGTGTTGTATGTGTGTGTTGTGTTGTATAAGAGTGTGTGTTGTGTTGTATAAGAGTGTGTGTGTAATGTGTGTTGTATGACAGTGTGTGTGATGTATTATATGAGAGTGTGAACAACACTTTCAAATTTGACTACAATCAGGAATAAAGTACACAAACAATTTAGTCACTTTCCTAAAAAATATATATGTATTTGTGTGTGTGTATATATATTTGTGTGTGTGTGTATATATATATTTTATATATGTAAATATATATATATATATATATATATATATATATATATATATATATATATATAAATGTGTGTGTGTATTGTATTAGAGTATGTGTGTTGTTGCTTGAGAGTGTGTGTGAGATATGTGTTGTATGAGAGTGTTTGTGTGTGTTTGTTGTATGAGAGTGTGTGTGATGAGTGATTGTGTGTTTTATGAAAGTATGTGCGGTGAGTGTATGTTGTATGAGAGTGTGTGTGGTGAGTATGTGTTGTAGGAGAGTGTGTGCAGTGAGTGTGTGTTGCATGAGAGTTTGTGCAGTGAGTGTGTGTTGTAAGAGAGTATGCGCAGTGTGTGTGATGTATGAGTGTGTATGCAGTGATTGTGTGTTGTATGAGAGTGTGTTTTGTATGAGAGTGTGGTGTGTGTGCTTTATGAGAGTGTGTGCCTAGTGTGTGTTGTATGAGAGTGTGTGTAGTGAGTGTGTTGTATGAGAGTGTTTGTGGTGAGTGTGTGTTGTATGAGAGTGCATGCTGTGAGTGTGTTGTATGTGAGTGTGTGCATAGTGTGTATTGTATGAGAGTATTTGATGTGTTGTATAATAGTGTGTGTGTGTAGTGTGTGTTGTATGAGAGTGTGTGTGGTGTGTTGTATGAGAGTGTGTACAAAACTTTCAAATTTGACAATAATCAGGAATGATGTACACACAAATTATAGTCACTTTCCCAAAAATGTATATGCATATGAGTGTGTATATATATATACTGTATATGTGTTGTATCCAGTGTGTGCGCAGTGTGTGTTTTTTGAGAGTGTATGCAGTGAATTAGTTGTATGAGAGTGTGTGTGGTGAGTGTGTGTTGTATGAGAGTGTGTGCGGTGAGTGTATTGTATGAAAGTGTGTGTGGTGAGTGTGTATTGTATAAAAGAGTGTGTGGTGAGTGTGTGTTGAATAAGAGAGTGTGCGATGAGTGTGTGTTGTATGATAGTGTGTGCGGTGAGTGTGTGTGTTGTATGACAGTGTGTGCATAGTGTGTGTTGTATGAGAGTGTATGTTGTGTTGTATAAGAGTGTATAGTGTGTGTTTTATGAGAGTGTGCACAACACTTTCAAATTTGACTACAATCAGGAATAAAGTACACACACATTTAAGTCACTTTCCCAAAAATATATATGTATTTGTGTGTATGTGTATGTATATATATATATATATATATATATACACACACACATATATCTCTGACACTATTTATGAGTTTGAGAGGGAGTTTGTGTGTGTGTGAGTATATATGTATGTGAGAAAGAATGCGTGTGTGTATTGTATTAGAGTATGTATGTGTTGTTTGAGAGAGTGTGTGGGATATGTGTTGTATGAGAGTATTTGTGTGTGTTTTTTGTTGTATGAGAATGTGTGTGGTGAGTGAGGTGACTGTGTTGTATGAAAGTATGTGCTGTGAGTGTGTGTTGTATGAAAGTATGTGTGTGTTTTATGAGAGTGTGTGTGGGGTATGATGTATGAAAATGTCTGTGTGTGGTGTTTGTTGTATATATTTATATATATATGAGAATGTGTGTGACTGTGTCTGACACTATTTATGAGTTTGAGAGGGAGTGTATGTGTGGAGGGAGTGTGTGTGTGGAGGCGGCGGATGCCATAGGAATCAATGGGATTCTGAACGCAGCGAAAGCTCATGTTTGCTGCTGCCCAATATCCCATTGATTCCTATGGTAATATCTACACCTAACACCCTAACATGTACCCTGAGTCTAAACACCCCTAATCTGCCCCCCCACACCTAGGCCTAGATTTAGAGTTCGGCGGTAGCCGTCAAAACCAGCGTTAGAGGCTCCTAACGCTGGTTTTGGCCGCCCGCTGGTATTTGGAGTCAGTGATTAAAGGGTCTAACGCTCACTTTACAGCCGCGACTTTTCCATACCGCAGATCCCCCTACGCCATTTGCGTAGCCTATCTTTTCAATGGGATCTTTCTAACGCTGGTATTTAGAGTCGTTTCTGCAGTGAGCGTTAGAGCTCTAACGACAAGATTCCAGCCGCCTGAAAAAAGCAGGAGTTAAGAGCTTTCTGGCTAACGCCGGTTTATAAAGCTCTTAACTACTGTGCCCTAAAGTACACTAACACCCATAAACTACCTATGTACCCCTAAACCGAGGTCCCCCCACATCGCCGCCACTCGATTAAAATTTTTAACCCCTAATCTGCCGACCGCCACCTACGTTATACTTATGTACCCCTAATCTGCTGCCCCTAACCCCGCCGACCCCTATATTATATTTATTAACCCCTAACTTGCCCCCCACAACGTCGCCGCAAGCTACTTAAAATAATTAACCCCTAATCTTCCGACCGCAAATCGCCGCCACCTACGTTATCCCTATGTACCCCTAATCTTCTGCCCCTAACATCGCCGACCCCTATGTTATATTTATTAACCCCTAATCTGCCCCCCACAACGTCGCCGACACCTACCTACACTTATTAACCCCTAATCTGCCGAGCGGACCTGAGCGCTACTATAATAAAGTTATTAACCCCTAATCCGCCTCACTAACCCTATCATAAATAGTATTAACCCCTAATCTGCCCTCCCTAACATCGCCGACACCTACCTTCAATTATTAACCCCTAATCTGCCGACCGGAGCTCACCGCTATTCTAATAAATGTATTAACCCCTAAAGCTAAGTCTAACCCTAACACTAACACCCCCCTAAGTTAAATATAATTTTTATCTAACGAAATAAATTAACTCTTATTAAATAAATGATTCCTATTTAAAGCTAAATACTTACCTGTAAAATAAATCCTAATATAGCTACAATATAAATTACATTTATATTATAGCTATTTTAGGATTAATATTTATTTTACAGGTAACTTTGTATTTATTTTAACCAGGTACAATAGCTATTAAATAGTTAAGAACTATTTAATAGTTACCTAGTTAAAATAATTACAAATTTACCTGTAAAATAAATCCTAACCTAAGATATAATTAAACCTAACACTACCCTATCAATAAAATAATTAAATAAACGACCTACAATTACCTACAATTAACCTAACACTACACTATCAATAAATTAATTAAACACAATTGCTACAAATAAATACAATTAAATAAACTAGCTAAAGTACAAAAAATAAAAAAGAACTAAGTTACAGAAAATAAAAAAATATTTACAAACATAAGAAAAATATTACAACAATTTTAAACTAATTACACCTACTCTAAGCCCCCTAATAAAATAACAAAGACCCCCAAAATAAAAAATGCCCTACCCTATTCTAAAATACAAAAATTACAAGCTCTTTTACCTTACCAGCCCTGAACAGGGCCCTTTGCGGGGCATGCCCCAAGAATTTCAGCTCTTTTGCCTGTAAAAAAAAACATACAATACCCCCCCCCCAACATTACAACCCACCACCCACATACCCCTAATCTAACCCAAACCCCCTTAAATAAACCTAACACTAATCCCCTAAAGATCTTCCTACCTTGTCTTCACCATCCAGGTATCACCGATCCGTCCTGGCTCCAAGATCTTCATCCAACCCAAGCGGGGGTTGGCGATCCATAATCCGGTGCTCCAAAGTCTTCCTCCTATCCGGCAAGAAGAGGACATCCGGACCGGCAAACATCTTCTCCAAGCGGCATCTTCTATGTTCTTCCATCCGATGACGACCGGCTCCATCTTGAAGACCTCCAGCGCGGATCCATCCTCTTCTTCCGACGACTAGACGACGAATGACGGTTCCTTTAAGGGACGTCATCCAAGATGGCGTCCCTCGAATTCCGATTGGCTGATAGGATTCTATCAGCCAATCGGAATTAAGGTAGGAATTTTCTGATTGGCTGATGGAATCAGCCAATCAGAATCAAGTTCAATCCGATTGGCTGATCCAATCAGCCAATCAGATTGAGCTCGCATTCTATTGGCTGTTCCGATCAGCCAATAGAATGCGAGCTCAATCTGATTGGCTGATTGGATCAGCCAATCGGATTGAACTTGATTCTGATTGGCTGATTCCATCAGCCAATCAGAATATTCCTACCTTAATTCCGATTGGCTGATAGAATCCTATCAGCCAATCGGAATTCGAGGGACGCCATCTTGGATGACGTCCCTTAAAGGAACCGTCATTCGTCGTCTAGTCGTCGGAAGAAGAGGATGGATCCGCGCTGGAGGTCTTCAAGATGGAGCCGGTCGTCATCGGATGGAAGAACATAGAAGATGCCGCTTGGAGAAGATGTTTGCCGGTCCGGATGTCCTCTTCTTGCCGGATAGGAGGAAGACTTTGGAGCACCGGATTATGGATCGCCAACCCCCGCTTGGGTTGGATGAAGATCTTGGAGCCAGGACGGATCGGTGATACCTGGATGGTGAAGACAAGGTAGGAAGATCTTCAGGGGATTAGTGTTAGGTTTATTTAAGGGGGTTTGGGTTAGATTAGGGGTATGTGGGTGGTGGGTTGTAATGTTGGGGGGGGGGTATTGTATGTTTTTTTTTACAGGCAAAAGAGCTGAAATTCTTGGGGCATGCCCCGCAAAGGGCCCTGTTCAGGGCTGGTAAGGTAAAAGAGCTTGTAATTTTTGTATTTTAGAATAGGGTAGGGAATTTTTTATTTTGGGGGTCTTTGTTATTTTATTAGGGGGCTTAGAGTAGGTGTAATTAGTTTAAAATTGTTGTAATATTTTTCTTATGTTTGTAAATATTTTTTTATTTTCTGTAACTTAGTTCTTTTTTATTTTTTGTACTTTAGCTAGTTTATTTAATTGTATTTATTTGTAGCAATTGTGTTTAATTAATTTATTGATAGTGTAGTGTTAGGTTAATTGTAGGTAATTGTAGGTAGTTTATTTAATTATTTTATTGATAGGGTAGTGTTAGGTTTAATTATATCTTAGGTTAGGATTTATTTTACAGGTAAATTTGTAATTATTTTAACTAGGTAACTATTAAATAGTTCTTAACTATTTAATAGCTATTGTACCTGGTTAAAATAAATACAAAGTTACCTGTAAAATAAATATTAATCCTAAAATAGCTATAATATAAATGTAATTTATATTGTAGCTATATTAGGATTTATTTTACAGGTAAGTATTTAGCTTTAAATAGGAATCATTTATTTAATAAGAGTTAATTTATTTCGTTAGATAAAAATTATATTTAACTTAGGGGGGTGTTAGTGTTAGGGTTAGACTTAGCTTTAGGGGTTAATACATTTATTAGAATAGCGGTGAGCTCCGGTCGGCAGATTAGGGGTTAATAATTGAAGGTAGGTGTCGGCGATGTTAGGGAGGGCAGATTAGGGGTTAATACTATTTATGATAGGGTTAGTGAGGCGGATTAGGGGTTAATAACTTTATTATAGTAGCGCTCAGGTCCGCTCGGCAGATTAGGGGTTAATAAGTGTAGGTAGGTGTCGGCGACGTTGTGGGGGGCAGATTAGGGGTTAATAAATATAACATAGGGGTCGGCGATGTTAGGGCAGCAGATTAGGGGTACATAGGGATAACGTAGGTGGCGGCGGTTTACGGAGCGGCAGATTAGGGGTTAAAAGTGTAATGCAGGGGTCAGCGATAGCGGGGGCGGCAGATTAGGGGTTAATAAGTGTAAGGCTAGGGGTGTTTAGACTCGGGGTACATGTTAGGGTGTTAGGTGCAGACGTAGGAAGTGTTTTCCCATAGGAAACAATGGGGCTGCGTTAGGAGCTGAACGCTGCTTTTTTGCAGGTGTTAGGTTTTTTTTCAGCTCAAACAGCCCCATTGTTTCCTATGGGAGAATCGTGCACGAGCACGTTTTTTAGGCCGGCCGCGTCCGTAAGCAACTCTGGTATCGAGAGTTGTATTTGCGGTAAAAATGCTCTACGCTCCTTTTTTGGAGCCTAACGCAGCATTTGTTTGAACTCTCGATACCAGAGTTAAATTTATGGTGCGGCCAGAAAAAAACCCGCGGAGCGTTAACAGCCCTTTTACCGCCAAACTCCAAATCTAGCCGCTAGTGTTGTATCAGCATGTGTGCAGTGAGTGTGTTGTATGACAGTGTGTGTGCATAGTGTATGTTGTATGAGAGAGTTTGTTGTGTTGTATAAGAATGTATAGTGTGTGTTGTATGAGAGTGTGTGCAATGACTGTATGTTATGAGAGTTTGTGCAGTGAGTGTGTTGTATGAGAGTGTGCATGGTGAGTGTGTGTTGTATGAGAGTGTGTGCGGTGAGTGTGTGTTTAATGAGAGTGTGTGCAGTGAGTGTGTTTTTTGAGAGTGTGTGCTGTATGAGAGTGTGTGTGGTGAGTGACTGTGTGTGTGTGATGAGTGTGTGTTGTGTGAGAGTGTATGTTGTGTTGTATAAGAGTGTGTAGTGTGTGTTGTATGTGTGTGTTGTATAAGAGTGTGTGTGTAATGTGTGTTGTATGATAGTGTGTGTGATGTATTATATGAGAGTGTGAACAACACTTTCAAATTTGACTACAATTAGGAATAAAGTACACAAACAATTTAGTCACTTTCCTAAAAAATATATATGTATTTATGTGTGTTTATATATATATATATATATATATGTATTTTTATATATATATATATATATATATATATATATATATATATATATAATGTGTGTGTGTATTGTATTAGAGTATGTGTGTTGTTGCTTGAAAGTGTGTGTGAGATATGTGTTGTATGAGAGTGTTTGTGTGTGGTGTTTGTTGTATGAGAGTGTGTGTGGTGAGTGATTGTGTGTTTTATGAAAGTATGTGCGGTGAGTGTATGTTGTATGGGAGTGTGTGCTGTGAGTATGTGTTGTAGGAGAGTGTGTGCTGTGAGTGTGTGTTGCATGAGAGTTTGTGCAGTGAGTGTGTGTGTTATATGAGAGTGTGTTCGGTGAGTGTGTGTTGTAAGAGAGTATGTGCAGTGTGTGTGATGTATGAGTGTGTATGCAGTGAGTGTGTGTTGTATGAGAGTGTGTTTTGTATGAGAGTGTGGTTTGTGTGCTTTATGAGAGTGTGTGCCTAGTGTGTGTTGTATGAGAGTGTGTGTAGTGAGTGTGTTGTATGAGAGTGTTTGTGGTGAGTGTGTGTTGTATGAGAGTGCATGCTGTGAGTGTGTTGTATGAGAGTGTGTGCATAGTGTGTATTGTATGAGAGTATTTGATGTGTGTGTAGTGTGTGTTGTATGAGAGTGTGTGTGGTGTGTTGTATGAGAGTGTGTACAAAACTTTCAAATTTGACAATAATCAGGAATGATGTACACACAAATTATAGTCACTTTCCCAAAAATGTATATGTATATGAGTGTGTATATATATACTGTATATGTGTTGTATCCAGTGTGTGCGCAGTGTGTGTTTTTTGAGAGTGTTTGCAGTGAATTTGTTGTATGAGAGTGTGTGTGGTGAGTGTGTGTTGTATGAGAGTGTGTGCAGTGAGTGTGTGTTGTATGAGAGTGTGTGCGGTGAGTGAATTGTATGAAAGTGTGTGTGGTGAGTGTGTATTGTATAAAAGAGTGTGTGGTGAGTGTGTGTTGTATTAGAGAGTGTGCAATGAGTGTGTGTTGTATGATAGTGTGTGCGGTGAGTGTGTGTGTTGTATAACAGTGTGTGCATAGTGTGTGTTGTATGAGAGTGTATGTTGTGTCGTATAAGAGTGTATAGTGTGTGTTTTATGAGAATGTGCACAACACTTTCAAATTTGACTACAATTAGGAATAAAGTACACACAGATTTAAGTCACTTTCCCAAAAATATATATGTATTTGTGTGTATGTGTATGTATATATATATATATATATATATATATATATATATACAGTATATATACACACACATATATCTCTGACATTATTTATGAGTTTGAGAGGGAGTTTGTGTGTGTGTGAGTATATATGTATGTGAGAAAGAATGTGTGTGTGTATTGTATTAGAGTATGTATGTGTTGTATGATAGTATTTGTGTGTGTTTTTTGTTGTATGAGAATGTGTGTGGTGAGTGAGGTGAATATGTGTTGTATGAAAGTATGTGCTGTGAGTGTGTGTTGTATGAAAGTATGTGTGTTTTATGAGAGTGTGTGTGGGGTATGTGTTGTATGAAAATGTCTGTGTGTGGTGTTTGTTGTATATGAACAAATTCTTACCACAACAACAAGAAGATATCCAAGAACATATCCTTCGTAGACACATGTTGGCTAATTGTGTGAATGCTCAGCTTGTATCTAAGTTAGGTCTATAGGTCTGAAGAGTTATGATGTCATAACACCTTATAGTGAGCTCATACAGGGCTGATCATGTGGTGTTTTCAAAGCAGCATCATGTAGTTTATCCTATTTTGTTTATCTTAATTATACTTTGTAATCAAATGTTATGTCTAATATTAACCCCTTAAGGACAAGGACATTTTTTAATTTCTTTCCCTTAAGGATCAGGGCTATTTTTACATTTCTGCTGTGTTTTTGTTTAGCTGTAATTTTCTTCTTACTCATTTACTGTACCCACACATATTATATACCGTTTTTCTCGCCATTAAATTGACTTTCTAAAGATATCATCTTATAATTTACTAGAAAAACAAACAAAAAAAAAACACTTTTTCTAACTTTGACCCACAAAATCTGTTACACATCTACAACCACCCATGCTAAATAGTTTCTAAATTTTGTCCTGAGTTTAGAAATACCCAATGTTTACATGTTCTTTGCTTTTTTTGCAAGTTATAGGGCAATAAGTACAAGTAGCACTTTGCTATTTCCAAACCACTTTTTTCAAAATTAGCGCTTTTTACATTGGGACACTGATATCTTTCAGGAATTCCTGAATATCCCTTGACGTGTATATATATATTTTTAGAAGACATCCCAAAGCATTTCACTGCCAAACAACTTGTGCAATTATGGCATAAATGGTTGTAAATGCTTCTCTGGGATCCCTTTTTGTTCAGAAATAGCAGACATATATGGCTTTGGGGTTGCTTTTTGGTAATTAGAAGGCCGCTAAATGCCACTGCGCACCACACATGTATTATGCCCAGCAGTGAAGGGGTTAATTAGGGAGCATGTAGGGAGCTTCTAGGGTTAATTTTAGCTTAAGTGTAGTGTAGTAGACAACCCCAAGTATTGATCTAGGCCCATCTTGGTATATTTTATGCCACCATTTCAACGCCAAATGCGATCAAATTAAAACAATTGTTAAATTTTTCACAATTTTAGGTTTCTCACTGAAATTATTTACAAACAGCTTGTGCAATTATGGCATAAATGGTTGTAAATGCTTCTCTGGGATCCCTTTTTGTTCAGAAATAGCAGACATATATGGCTTTGGCGTTGCTTTTTGGTAATTAGAAGGCCGCTAAATGCCGCTGCGCATCACACGTGTATTATGGCTAGTAGTGAAGGGGTTAATTAGGTAGCTTGTAGGGAGCTTGCAGGGTTAATTTTAGGTTTAGTGTAGAGATCAGCCTCCCACCTGACACATCACACCGCCTGATCCCTCCCAAACAGCTCTCTTCCCTCCCCCACCCCACAATTGTCACCGCCATCTTAAGTACTGGCAGAAAGTCTACCAGTACTAAAATAAAAGCCATCTTTTAATTTGTTATTTTTTATAGCATATTTACATATGCTGCTGTGTAGGATCCCCCTTAGCACTCAACCTCCCTGAGCCCCCCCCAAAACAGCACTCTAATCCTCCCCCCTCTCACTATTTGGTGCCATTTTGGGTACTGGCAGCTGTCTGCTAGTACCCACTTTTCAAACTATTTAGCATTTTTTTTAAATTGTTTTACTTTTTCTGTAGTGTAGCTGGCCCCCCTCAATACCCCCCTCCTCCTCTCCCAGATCCCTTTTATAAATAAACATTTTTCCCCCACCACCCGCTCCCACCACAAATGACCACACGGCACACGCTCCCACCACACATCACGACACACGCTCCCACCACACATCACCACACGGCACACGCTCCCACCACACATCACCACACGGCACACGCTCCCACCACACATCACCACACGGCAAACGCTCCCACCACACATCACCACACGGCACGCTCCCACCACACATCACCACACGGCACACGCTCCAACCACACATCACCACACGACACACGCTCCCATCACACATCACCACATGGCACACGCTCCCACCACACATCACCACACGGCACACGCTCCCACCACACATCACCACACGCTGCCACCACACATCACCACACGCTCCCACCACACATCACCACACGCTCCAACCACACATCACCACACGCTCCCACCACACATCACCACCCACTCCCACCACAACCAGTATAGATTGCGGGGGCGTGCGTGTGCATCCCCGCCCCCATGCACGCTCCCGCACTCACTGGGGACTAATCCAGTGGAAGTTTCCTAGCGATGGGCAACCCACCCTCCTCCCTGCAACTGCTCCCACCCAACAACAATCGACACCATTGCTGGCTGAAGCAGAGAGGGCCACGGAGTGGCCCTCTCTGCATTGGTGTGCCAGAAAAGGTATTGCAGTGATGCCTGAATAACGAGGCATCACGGCAATAACTTGAAAGTGGCTGGAAGCAATCAGGATCACTTCCAGCCACTTTAAACACCTACGTCGTACAGGGTATAAAGCTTGTCTTTAAAGACCAGTTTGTGTAAGACGTACCCTGTACGACATGAGTTGTTAAGGGGTTAAAAACATACATTAGATAAAAGTAGAATTTAGTGACGTAACATACGATCTGAAGTGATGTCCCGAACTGTTCGCCCGCGAACGGTTCCCTGCGAACATAGCTTGTTCGCGTTCGCCGCTGCGGGCGAACATATGCGAAGTTTGATCCGCCCCCTATGTGTCATGATTGAGGAAACTTTGACCCTGTATGTCACAGCCTTCTGACACATTAGAGCCAATCAGCAGCAGATACTCCCTCACAGACCCTCATAGCTCCTTGGCAGCAGCTTGCTTTCTTAGTGAGAGGAGCTTTAGTGCTGCTGCTGCTGCTGACATAATAGGGAAATAGATAGCTAGGATAGTGTATTTAGTGTCCACTACAGTCCTGAAGGACTCATCTCATCTCTGCTGTAAGGACAGCACCCCAAAAAGCCCTTTTTAGAGCTATAACTTCAGTCATTTTTTTTTTTTTTTCTTTGTAATTTTATTTGCATTTGCCTGGCTTTCAGCCTGTGTGTGAGGCTCACAGCATATACTGTGATTAGTGCCACCACTGATATCTGCTTAACATTAGTTTAAATTTAACCAACAAAAATTTGAAATTATTTTGCTAGTGTAATTTATTTTCATTTTCTATCAGGCCTGTGTGTTTCTGACTTACAGAGCATACTGTGTTTAATTGCTGCCCTACCTAGGCTAGCAGCCACGACTCATATGTGCTTAACCTTTTTTTCAATTAAAAAAAAAAACCTTTAAATCATTTAGCTAGTGTAATCTAATTTTATTTTGGTGTGTTGTAACAGGTATTAAACTAATAAGAACAGTACTACTTAACACAACCTAGTTACCATGGGTCCCAGACCGCATGTCTTGTTATTATATTTTGTAAGGGTAATCAGGCAGGCCGTATAGACCTCCCCCGATAGGGTGAGTAACAGGTATTAAAATGCTAAGAACAGTACTACTTAACACAACCTTACCATCGATCCCAGAGCATATGTCTTATTATTATATTTTGTAAGGGTAATCATGCAGGCCATATAGACCTCCCCCGATAGGGTGAGTAACAGGTATTAAAATGCTAAGAACAGTACTACTTAACACAACCTTACCATGGGTCCCAGAGCATATGTCTTATTATAATATTTTGTAAGGGTAATCATGCAGGCCATATAGACCTCCCCCGATAGGGTGAGTAACAGGTGTTAAAATGCTAAGAACAGTGCTACTACTTAACACAACCTTACCATGGGTCGCAGAGCATATGTCTTATTATTATATTTTGTAAGGGTAGTCATGCAGGCCGTATAGACCTCCCCCGGTAGGGGGAGTTACAGGGATTAAAGTGCTAAGAATAGTACTACTTAAAACACAACCTAGTTACCATGGGTCCCAGACCGCATGTCTTATTATTATATTTTGTCAGGGTAATCAGGCAGGCCATATAGACCTCCCCCGATAGGGTGAGTAACAGGTATTAAAATGCTAAGAACAGTACTACTTAACACAACCTTACCATCGGTCCCAGAGCATATGTCTTATTATTATATTTTGTAAGGGTAATCATGCAGGCCATATAGACCTCCCCCGATAGGGTGAGTAACAGGTATTAAAATGCTAAGAACAGTACTACTTAACACAACCTTACCATGGGTCCCATGCATATGTCTTATTATAATATTTTGTAAGGGTAATCATGCAGGCCGTATAGACCTCCCCCGATAGGGGGAGTTACAGGGATTAAAGTGCTGAGAATAGTACTACTTAAAACACAACCTAGTTACCATGGGTCCCAGACCGCATGTTTAATTATTATACTTTGTCAGGGTAATTATATATCTAACAAATGTATCTATTTATCTTCTATCAATTCTATCTAACTATCAATCTATGTATATCTATCCTATCTATCTATCTATCTTCTGTCCGGACTGTTTTGAGACAGCCACTTGTGTTTTTGAAAAATTTGAAGTAGGAGGACAGACCAATCACAGGGATTAAACTGCGAAGAATAGTAATACTTAAGAAAAACTAGTTATACCAGTACCACCATGGGTCCCAGACCGCATGTTTTGTTGTTATACTTTGTCAGGGTAATCATGCAGGCCATATAGACCTCCCCTGATAGGGGGATTTACAGGTATGAAAATGCTAAGAATAGTACTACTTAACACAACATAGTTACCATGGGTCCCAGAACGCATGTTTTGTTGTTATACTTTGTCAGGTTAATCATGCAGGTCATATAGACCTCCCTTGATAGGGGGAGTAACAGGGATTAAAGTGCTAAGAATAGTACAACTTAACACAACCTAGTTAACATTAACAGTGGTTCCCAGACCGCATGTCTTGTTGTTAGATTTTTTCAGGATAATCAGGCAGGCCATATAGACCTCCCCCGATAGGGGGAGAAACAGGGATTAAAGTGCTAAGAATAGTAAAACTTAACACAACCTAGTTAACAGTGGTTCCAATCCCAGACCGCATGTCTTGTTGTTATATTTTGCCAGGATAATCGGGCACGCCATATAGAGCTCCCCCGATAGGTGGAGTAACAGGGATTAAAGTGCTAAGAATAGTACTACTTAACACAACCTAGTTACCATGGGTCACAGACCGCGTGTCTTGTTGTTATACTTTGTCATGGTAATCATGCAGGCCATATAGACCTCCCCCGATAGGAGGAGTTACAGGGCTGAAAGTGCTAAGAACAGTACTACTTAACACAACCGACTTACCATGGGTCCCATTCCGCATGTTTAATTATTATACTTTGTCAGGGTAATTATATATCTAACAAATCTATCTATTTATCTTCTATCGATTCTATCTAACTATCAATCTATGTATATCTATCTATCCTATCTATCTCGTGTCCGGACTGTTTTGAGACAGCCACTTGTGTTTTTGACAAATTTGAAGTAGGAGGACAGACCAATCATCTTCCATCTCCCTGTTCCAAAAATGCAGGCCATATAGACCTCCCCGGATAGGGGGAGTAACAGGTTGTAGTAAACGGCTAAGAATAGTACTACTTAACACACCACGGGTCCCAGACCGCATGTCTTATTGTTATACTCTGTCAGGGAAATTATATATCTTTCAAATCTTTTTATCTATCAAATCGATCTAACTATCAAACGTATCTATCAAATGTATATTGATCGATGTAATTCGTATCTATAGAATGTATATTACATCTTTTGATTGATGTAATTCATATCTATCAAATGTATATTGCATCTTTAGATCGATAACATTTGTATCTATCAAATGGATATTGCATCTATTGATCGATGTAATTTGTATCGATCATATGTATATTGCATCGATTGAGCTATGTAATCTATGTATCTATCTATCTATCAAATCTATCTATCTCGTGGTTGTGCAAATGGACTGTTTGCGGTTGTTTGCGGTGCGTTACACTTGGAGTTTGGTCTGTCACTGTGAAGCGGGCGTAACCCTTACACTACCTGATCGATACAACATCATAACTGATGTTTTAAAGCACGTTATTGTAAACAATTTAGGAATGTTAGGTGATTTAGGCCCTTTATGGGTTAAAAGCAGACTCTGCATCAACTATGTAATTTTCCATGGGAGTTTTTCCATGGATCCCCCTCCAGCATGCCACAGTCCAGGTGTTAGTCCCCTTGAAACAACTTTTTCATCACTATTGTGGCCAGATAGAGTCCTTGTAGGTTTTAAAGTTCGCCTGCCTATTGAAGTCAATGTCGGTTTGCGCGGTTCGCCGGTTCGCAAACAATACCGGAAGTTCGAGTCTGCCGTCCGCGAACCGAAATTTTTAAGTTTGCAACATCACTAACGATCTGTCGGTCTCAGTCCGACACAGATCGATGCTTACGTCACTACAGATGTTCCGAATGCAAGTTCAGCACAATCTGACTACTTTTGCTAGTTAATAAAAGTCTACCAGGTACCCTCGCCACTATTCTGGCCCAGCGTACCTGGTTTTCAATAGGAATCAATGGGAGTCTGAAAGCAGCGAAAGCTCATGTTCGCTGCTGCCCGATATCCCATTGATTCCTATGGTAATGTCTACACACACCCTAACATGTACCTCGAGTCTAAACACCCCTAATCTGCCCCCCCTACAACGCGGCCACCTGCATTATACTTATTAACCCCTAACAGCCGCTACCGGAGCCCACCACCACTCTAATAAACTTATTAACCCCTAAACAGCCGTTCCCGGAGTCCACCACCAATAAAGTGTTTAACTCCTAAACCGCCACTCCTGGAGCCCACCGCCACCTACATTATATTTATTAACCCCTAATCTGCCCCCCTACACTGCCGCCACTATATTAAATTTATTAAACCCTAAACCTAAGTCTAACCCTAACCCTAACACCCCCTAACTTAACCCCTTAATGACAAGTGACGTACCAGGTACGTCCTGCAAAAACTTGCAGTTAGTGACAATGGACGTACCTGGTACGTCACTTGTCTAAGAGAGTGCTGGAAGCGATCGCAATCGCTTCCAGCAGCTCTCAGGGTATTGCAGTGATGCCTCGATATTGAGGCATCCTGCAATACCCTTAGAAAGCATCCGATGCAGAGAGAGCCACTCTGTGGCCCTCTCTGCACCGGTAGCGATGCGGCCGGTTCGTTGGTGGGTGGGAGCGCAACTGGGAGGCGGGTGGGCGGCCCATCGCTACCCGGCATCCGGCTCCTGTAAGTGCAATGTGCACGCCGGGTGCCGGGAGCGTGCGGGGGCGCGCGTGCACGTGCGCGCGCGGGTGCGCGCGCACGCGCGCGATTACCTACCCACACTGACACCAATGAGTGGGAAGAGGGGGGAAAATATATATATATGAGGATCTGGGAGGGGGAGGGGGTTGGGGTATTGTGGGGGGCTGCTACACTACAGAAAAAAATAAATTGGTAATAAAAAATAATAATAAAAACACTTTTTTGGGGGGCAAATTGGGTACTGGCAGACAGCTGCCAGTACCCAAGATGGCGGCAATTAGGTAGGGGAGAGGGTTAGATTGCTGGGGGGGGGGATCATGGAGGTTGGGGCTAAGGCAGGAGTCCATCACAGCTAAAACATTTTATTTTTTTTTATTAAAAAAAATAAAAACTCCTTTTATTTAGTACTGGCAGACTTTCTGCCAGTACTTAAGATGGCGGGGACAA
Source organism: Bombina bombina (assembly GCF_027579735.1). NCBI lineage: Eukaryota > Metazoa > Chordata > Amphibia > Anura > Bombinatoridae > Bombina > Bombina bombina. The sequence goes on from NC_069500.1 coordinate 1,402,400,843, forward strand.
TTGTGGGGTGGGGGAGGGAAGAGAACTGTTTGGGAGGGATCAGGGGGTGTGATGTGTCAGGTGGGAGGCTGATCTCTACCCTAAAGCTAAAATTAACCCTGCAAGCTCCCTACAAGCTACCTAATTTAACCCCTTAACTGCTGGGCATAATTTACGTGTGGTGCGCAGCAGCATTTAGCGGCCTTCTACTTACCAAAAAGCAACCCCAAAGCCATATAAGTCTGCTATTTCTGAACAAAGGGGATCCCAAAGAAGCATTTACAACCATTTGTGCCTTAATTGCAGAAGCTGTTTGTAAATAATTTCAGTGGGAAACCTAAAGTTTGTGACAAAATTTGTGAAAAAGTGAACTTTTTTTTTTATTTGATGACATTTGGCGGTGAAATGGTGGCATGAAATATACCAAAATGGGCCTAGATCAATACTTTGGGTTGTCTTCTAAAAAAAAATATATACATGTCAAGGGATATTCAGGTATTCCTGACAGATATCAGGGTTCCAATGTAACTAGCGCTAATTTTGAAAAAAAGTTGTTTGGAAATAGCAAAGTGCTACTTGTATTTATGGCCCTATAACTTGCAAAAAAAGTAAAGAACATGTAAACATTGGGTATTTCTAAACTCAGGACAAAATTTAGAAACTATTTAGCATAGGTGTTTTTTGGTGATTGTAGATGTGTAACAGATTTTGGGGGTCAAAGTTAGAAAAAGTATAATTTAAATAAATCTAAATAAATAGTCCTATAATTAACAAAATTATTCCTATTTAAAACAAAATACTTACCTATAAAATAAACCCTAACGGCTAGATTACAGTTTTGACGGTAAAGACTTGCGTTGCTAACAAGCCTTTTTTTCCAGTGCCTACTTTTAAACAACGATAATATTACAAGTTTTCTGAATGGCTGCGTTAGCCTCAGAAAAGTGAGCGTTGATCAAATTTAGCGCCACTTCTCACTGTAATACCAGCGCTGCTTACGGTAGTGGTAAACTAGCTAAAACGTGCTTGTGCACGATTTCCCCATAGGAAACAATGGGGCTGAGCCGGATGGAAAAAAAACTAACATCTGCAAAAAAGCAGCATCCAGCTCCTAACGCAGCCCTAATGTTTCCTATGGGAAAATACTTTCTAAGTCTACACCTAACACTCTAACATGAACCCCGAGTCTAAACATCGCCGACACCTACATTATACTATTAACCCCTAATCTGCCATTCCGGACACCGCCACCACCTACATTATACCTATGAACCCCTAATCTGCTGCCCCCAATTTTGCCGCCACCTACATACTATTTATTAACCCCTAATCTTCCACCCCCAATGTCGCCGCCACCTACCTACACTTATTAACCCCTAATCTGCTGCCCCCAATGTCGCCGCTACTATATTAAATGTATTAACCCCTAAATCTAAGTCTAACCCTAACCCTAACACCCCCTAACTTAAATCTATTTTTAATAAATCTTAATAAAATTGCTATAATTAAATAACTTATTCATATTTAAAACTAAATACTTACCTGTAAAATAAACCCTAAGATAGCTACAATATAACTATTAATTACATTATAGCTATTTTAGGATTTATTTTTATTTTACGGGCAACTTTGTATTTATTTTAACTAGGTACAATAGTTATTAAATAGTTATTAACTATTTAATAACTACCTAGCTAAAATAAATACAAATTTACCTGTAAAATAAACCCTAACCTAAGTTACAATTACACCTAACACTACTCTATAATTAAATTAATTACATAAACTACCTACAATTAAATACAATTAAATTAAATTAAATTAAGAAAAAAAAACCCCCACTAAATTACAGAAAATAAAAAGAAATTACAATATTTTAAACTAATTATACCTAATCTAATCCCCCTAATAAAATAAAAAAGCCCCCCAAAATAATAAATTTCCCTACCCTATACTAAATTACAAAAATAATCAGCTCTTTTACCAGCCCTTAAAAGGGCTTTTTGAGGGGAATTGCCTCAAAGTAATCAGCTCTTTTAACTGTAAAAAGAAAAATACAATACCCCCCACAACATTACAACCCACCACCCACATACCCCTACTCTAAAACCCACCCAATCCCCCCTTAAAAAAAACCTAACACTAACCCCCTGAAGATCACCCTACCTTGAGCCGTCTTCACCTAGCCGGGCTGAAGTCTTCATCCGATCAGGGCAGAAGAGGTCCTCCAGACGGCAGAAGTCTTCATCCAGGCTCCATCTTCTATCTTCATCCTTCCGGCGCGGATCGGGTCCATCTTCATCCCAGCCGAGCGGGTCCATCTTCATCCGGAGTCCTAGCGACGAATGACGATTCCTTTAAGTGAAGTCATCCAAGATGGCGTCCCTCGAATTCCGATTGGCTGATAGGATTCTATCAGCCAATCGGAATTAAGGTAGGAAAAATCTGATTGACTGATCTAATCAGCCAATCAGATTGACCTTGCATTCTATTGGCTGATCGGAACAGCCAATAGAATGCAAGGTCAATCCGATTGGCTGATTGGATCAGCCAATCAGATTGAACTTCAATCCAATTGGCTGATTGAATCAGCCAATCAGATTTTTCCTACCGTAATTCCGATTGGCTGATAGAATCCTATCAGCCAATCGGAATTCGAGGGACACCATCTTCTGCCGTCTTCTGCCGTCTGGAGGACTTCTTCTGCTCCGATCGGATGAAGACTTCAGCCCGGCTGGGTGAAGACAGCTCAAGGTAGGGTGATCTTCAGGGGGTTAGTGTTAGGTTTTTTTAAGGGGGGATTGGGTGGGTTTTAGAGTAGGGGTATGTGGGTGGTGGGTTGTAATGTTGGGGGGGTATTGTATTTTTTTTTTACAGGTAAAAGAGCTGATTACTTTGGGGCAATGCCCCGCAAAAAGCCCTTTTAAGGGCTGGTAAAAGAGCTGATTACTTTTGTAATTTAGTATAGGGTAGGGAATTTTATTATTTGGGGGGCTTTTTTATTTTATTAGGGGGATTAGATTAGGTGTAATTAGTTTAAAATATTGTAATTTCTTTTTTATTTTCTGTAATTTTCGTAATTTAGTGTATTTAATTTAATTGTAGGTAGTTAATGTAATTAATTTAATTATAGAGTAGTGTTAGGTGTAATTGTAACTTAGGTTAGGGTTTATTTTACAGGTAAATTTGTATTTATTTTAGCTAGGTAGTTATTAAATAGTTAATAATTATTTAATAACTATTGTACCTAGTTAAAATAAATACAAAATTGCCTGTAAAATAAAAATAAATCCTAAAATAGCTATAATGTAATTATTAGTTATATTGTAGCTATCTTAGGGTTTATTTTACAGGTAAGTATTTAGTTTTAAATAGGAATAATTTATTTCATTATAGCAATTTTATTTAGATTTATTAAAAATAGATTTAAGTTAGGGGGGATGTTAGGGTTAGAATTACGTTTAGGGGTTAATACATTTAATATAGTAACGGCGACGTTGGGTGTGGCAGATTAGGGGTTAATAATTGTAGGTAGGTGTCGGCGATGTTAGGGACGGCAGTTTAGGGGTTAAAAAATGTATTCTAGTGTTTGCGAGGCGGGAATGTGGCGGTTTAGGGGTTAAAACATTTATTAAAGTGGCGGCGATGTCCGGTCGGCAGATTAGGGGTTAAAAAGTGTTTTTATAGTGTTTGTGATGTGGGGGGGGGCTCGGTTTAGGGGTTCATAGGTAGTTTATGGGTGTTAGTGTACTTTGTAGCACTTTAGTTAAGAGCTTTATGTTCCGACGTTAGCCCATAAAGCTCTTAACTACTGACATTTAAATGCGGTAGGAGTCTTAGAGGTAGAGGCTGTACCGCTCACTTCTTCCAAGACTTGTAATACTGGCGTTAAGAAAAGTTCATTAAAAAGATAGGATATTGACGTAAGGGGATTTGTGGTAGCCAAAAGTCGGGGAAAAGTGAGTGGTACACCTGTACCTGCCAAACTCGTAATACCAGCGGGTGTTAAAAAGCAGCGTTAGGACCTCTTAACGCTGCTTTTTAACCCTAACACAGAACTCGTAATCTAGCATTTAGATAGCTACAATATAACTAATAGTTACATTGTAGCTAACTTAGGATTTATTTTTATTTTACAGGCAACTTTGTATTTATTTTAACTAGTTAGAATAGTTATTAAATAGTTATTAACTATTTAATAACTACCTAGTTAAAATAAAGACAAAAGTACCTGTACAATAAAACCTAACCTAAGTTACAATTACACCTAACACTACACTATAATTAAATAAATTACCTACATTAACTACAATTAAATAAAATTAAATAAAATTATCTAAAGTACAAAAAACCCCCACTAAATTACAGAAAATAATAAAATAATTACAAGATTTTTAAACTAATTACACCTAATCTAATCTCCCTAATAAAATAAAAAAGCCCCCCAAAATAATAAAAAGCCCTACCTTTTTGCGGGGCATTGCATCAAAATAATCAGCTCTTTTACCTGAAAAGAAAAGTACAATACCCCCCCAACATTAAAACCCACCACCCACACACCTTAGTTAATGATAGTAATTTTATTTATATTTATTTAAATGATATTTAAGTTAGGGAGTGTTAGGGTTAGACTTAGGTTTAGGGGTTAATAAATGTAATATAGTGGCTGCGGTGTAGGGGGGCAGTTTAGGGGTTAATAATTATAATGTAGATGACGGCGGTGTAGGAGGGGCAGATTAGGGGTTAATAAATGTAATATAGTGGCAGCGGTGTAGGGGGGGCAGATTAGGGGTTAATAATTATAATGTAGGTGGCGGCGGTGTGGGGGGGCAGATTAGGGGTTAATAAATGTAATATAGTGGCAGCGGTGTAGGGGGGGCAGATTTGGGGTTACTAAATATAATGTAGGTGGCGGTGGGCTCCGGGAGCGGCGGTTTAGGGGTTAAACACTTTATTTAGTTGTGGCGGGGTCCGTGAGCGGCGGTTTAGGGGTTAATCCATTTATTAGAGTTGCGGCAGGGTCCGGGAGCGGCGGTTTAGGGGTAAAACAGTATAGTATAGTGTGGGTGTTCAGTGACAGGGTACCAATAAAGCTGGGAAAAAGCCGAAGAGCAGCGAGATTGATGACTGTTAGTTAACAACAGTCCGCTGCTCATCGCACCGTACTTGGTGCACGGCTTTTTGACAGCTTTTTTGGTAATTTTGGAGAACGTATTCAGGTCCGCGGCAGCGATGTTAGGCAATGTTAGGCGATCTTAGGTGACCGCATTGGTGCGGCGAATGCAGGTAAGTTGACAGCTTGATAAGTAGATGCCTCTCTCTCTCATTCTCTCTCTTTCTCTCTCTCTTTCTCTCTCTTTCTCTCTTTCTATCTCTCTTTCTTTCTCTCTTTCTTTCTCTCTCTCTTTCTCTCTCTTTCTCTCTCTCTTTCTCTCTCTCTCTTTATTTATTTATTTATTTATTTATTTCTCTCTTTCTCTCTATACCATACTTCGGACCAACCTGTGGCATTGGTAGATGTAAATTATATTATTATTGACCATGTACCCCCATTGCCATAAGGAGGTGATAGAGGCAAGATTTTGCTTTAAAATGAAGCTACAAGGATATTTATATTGTAGACCTTGGCACCAAAGAGTTTAAATTACCATTTGGACTGGCACTGTTTTTTATGATAACCTGGACATTTGTCAGTTAAGGTTAATAAAAGCTAAAGAACATTTTAATCCTTGGTGAGTAAGGTTTGATGTCCACTTATGATGAATATGGTTGCAGGTTTGCCCTTAGTCCTAATTCTGCTTATATATCCATGTGGGTTGCTACAGCCTAAATTTTAATGAGACCTTTAGCTAAGGGTGTGTTTGAGATATTTCAGAGATAATTATAGCTGAGCACTGAGATAGTGGGAAACTCATCTAATTAATATGATAGTCCGTTACTTTTAGGCGTTTACAATTTTCTAGCTTGGATAACTATAATATGAAGATATCAACAGAGATGTTGCTGCTCTGAGGATTACTGAGCAGCTTATTTAACCAACCTTGTATAATTTTTTGGGATACGATTAGGAGTAGTGGTAAAAACATGTATAGAACTACTTATAGAGGCCTACTTATCAAGCCGTCAACTTTCTTGCATTCGACGGCACCAATATGCTCGCCTGACATCACCAAAACTCGCGGCTGTGGACCTGAATACGCTCTCCATATTTATTGATCATCGATCTCGCTGCTATTCGGCTTTTTCCCAGCTTTATTTATATCCTGTCACTAAACACCACCAATGTACTAAAATGTTTAACCCCTATCCCGCTGCTCCCGGAGCCCACCGCAACTCTAATAAACTTATTAACCCCTATTCCGCCGCTCCCCGACAACGCCACAACTAACTAAATGTATTAACCCCTATCCCTCCACTCCCAGAGCCCACCGCAACTAGAGCCGGCAGAAGTTTTCATCCAGACAGCATCTTCCATCTTCATCCAATCAGCCAATAGAATGCAAGCTCAATCCTATTGGCTGATTGCAACAGCCAATAGGATTTTTTCAACCTTAATTCCGATTGGCTGATAGAATTCTATCAGCCAATCGGAATCTAAGGGACGCCATCTTGAATGACATCATTTAAAGGAAAACTTCATTGTTCAAGAAGACGTTGAAAGAGGAGGATGCTCCGCGCCGGATGTCTTGAAGATGGAGCCACTCCGCGCCGGATGGATGAAGATAGAAGATGCTGCCTGGATGAAGACTTCTGCCGGCTTGGATGAAGACTTCGGCCCGCTTGGATGAAGATTTCTGCTGACTTCGATGAGGACTTCTGCCGCTTCATTGAGGATGGATGTCGGGTCTTCAAAAACTGTAAGTGGATCTTCAGGGGTTAGTGTAAGGTTTTTTTAAGGGTTTATTGGGTGGGTTTTAATTTTAGAATATCCCAGGTGGGGATAAAAAAGCGCGCTGATATAATACAAACAAAAATCATATAAATTTGACAAACAGAGTCAGTGTGCAACTCTACCGTGGATCGGCTTGTGAGTGTGTCCTTGAAATAAAAAGTTTCTGTGAATCCGTGTAGATGTTTTTCTTCTTAGATCCAATAGTAACGTGAAGGCAGGCAGCTCCTCTTGGTCCCAGAGAGTAGGGAAAAAAAGGCTGGAAAATGCAAGAAGGAAAAGAGGGCGCCACAATAGCGTGATATTGTCAGGTAATGTGGATAACAATGTATGAACAGGTAATATGCTTACCAGAACAAGAGGCACTGTACTGTGACCAGTGCGTGACAGCTTGCTAGCACTTAACAGTGGCTAGTACACTGGGGGGAATGCGTTCCTTAGAGTCTTTTCTAGTACCCCCTGGGCAAACTTTTCTTGGTGCTTGTAATTTCAAATAGAATATCGGACTTGGCGTGTTGTTGTATTATGATAGAATACCACAAAGCACGGACAACTTCTTGATTAAAAAGGCTTTAATATGACGCGTTTCTCAACCCTGAACTGGGTCGTTTCCTCAGATAAAAGCGAATGCAAGTAGTTACATTTGTTAGCATTATATACACATTGTATCTTAAAAAACAGGAAGTTGTCATAAAATATTTGTCCAATGGGAATGCATTTCAATTGTAAGAGCCCAATCTTAACTATCAGCTGTTACAAATTAAAATATATAAAAATTATACATAGATAAATAATATAGATAGAGCAATAAACAAACCCTTTGTAAGGACTTTTGGTATTTTTCCGTAAAAATGTTACAACCTAACTAACGACAGGCATGCTGGAAACATGCATCTATTTATTTTATTGGTACTAATACTAAAAATCCTTAGTGTGTATTCAAGACCTATGGCTCTGTAGAAAAAAATATATATATTCCTATATGGCCGATATAGGATTTCATGTAGTTGTATATGTGGTCAAAAAAATGCCATATGATGGCCCCATTGATATCCTACTCAAATGTAAAAAGATATGTGTATATATAATAAAAATGATAATAAAATATTAAAATATATGTGTGTGTATGGAGAAGTATATAAGTAACTTGTCACTACAATGAATAAATAAATATAGTGGAATTGTAGTTGTGTGATAAGGATATTAGAATTCCTATGAACACAAATCCCATTGTAACAGTATGAATGCCATTGTTAAAAATAGATCATAACCTGTACGCTATAGTCACCATGACAGTAGAACTACCAATTGTGTGTGTAAGCAATGATGTTGCTGTAGGTGGATGATGTAGATATGAGGTAGAAAAAGGAAATTGAATCTAACGTGAGTGAGAACAAACTCATGGATATATAGAAGGGTGTAAAATGATGTTTGAGTGTATGTAATAATGGGGTATTGTGTAAGACCTGTAAATAAGGTGGTGTTGGGGTAATAATGTGGATGGATTTGAGTTTGATGATGGAGAGTATGAAAAAAGTCGGTGGATTATGAGGATCTATTAATTGAAGGCTGCCAAATCCAAATTTGCATTGAGCCCATAAGGATGTAGTGTCTTCAATCGATAGATCCAATATGTCTCACGTTGTCTGAGTCTATTGAGTCTGTTGTAATCCGAACTTTTGGGAACAAAATCAATGGGAATATATTTGTAAATATATGGGTTCCCATTGTGTTTGGTTAAACAATGATTGGGTATACTATGTTTGATTTTGTTTTTTTTAGAATTTTTGCAATTGCGATGATGTTCTCCCCATCGGTTTCTCAGCTTCCTGGAGGTGCGGCCTACATATTGGAGGCCACATATACACTCCATGAGGTAGACTGTGAAAGATGAGTTGCAATTGAAAAAGATGGGGATCTGAAATAACTCACCCGTTACTGTGGACTTGAAATTTTTTGTACCAGATCTTATAATTTTGCATGATCCACAACCTGTCTTGCCACATTTGTAAATTCCAAACATGCCAAAAATCCCTTTATTTCTGTTCGAGTAGTGTGATGTTTTGTTAGTTGATTTATGTTTGACTTTCTTACTGGGAGCTAGCTGGTTTCTGAGTGTGGGCGCTCTCCTATAGACAATTTTAGGTGTATCCTTAACTAGATGTTTAAGAACAGGATCTCTTTGTATTATATGCCAATGTTTGTGCAGTATGTTTTTAATTTGATAGAAATCAGAGTTGTATTGTGTTATGAAAATGGTTTCTTTTCCAAATGTATTTTCTGTGTTAGTGGTTTTTTGGTCTGATAGAATGTCTTCTCTATTTAGGTTTTTGGCTCTTGTTAAAGCTTTATCAAGTAAACTTGGGGGGTATTCTTTTTCTATAAATCTATTATACAATATTTGGCTCTGTTCCAAGAAGATGTTATAATCGCTACAATTGCGTCGTATCCTACGAAACTGACTATATGGTACATTGCATAACCAATTTTTATGATGATTACTATGGTAGTTTAAAAAGCTGTTGCTATCAACATCTTTAAAATAAATTTTGGAGGTAATGTTGGATTTGTCCATACTTAATATAAGATCTAAATATTCAATATTTTGAATTTGTATATTGGCCTTAAAGTTTAAACCCATGTCATTGCAGTTCAGATGTTCTATGAATTGGTTGGCCCTGGTAATGTCTCCCTCCCATAGAAAGATTAGGTCATCTATATATCGGCCATAGAAGACCAGGCTTGCCCCAAACTCTGTAGGGTAGATGTATCTCTCCTCAAAGTAACCCATAAATAGGTTAGCAAAGCTTGGGGCAAACCTGGTCCCCATGGCCGTCCCTTTGGTTTGTAAGTAATACCTGTCTTGATAGATAAAATAGTTGTGCTGTAAAATAAAAAGAATACTTTCTAAAATAAAATCACATTGTGTACTAGGTAAAAAAATATCTTTTTTCAAAAAATGAGAAATAGCTGCTAGACCTAAATTGTGTGAGATGTTGGAGTATAAAGAACTGACGTCACATGTGATCCAAATGAGATTTCTATTGCTAATGTTGATTTTGTGTAAATGCTGTAATAAATGGGTACTGTCTTTGATATATGATGGTAGTGTTACCACGTATTTTTGCAAAAATTGGTCTATAAAATATGACAGGTTGTAAGTGAGATTACCGATGCCGGCAATGATGGGACGTCCTGGAGGGTTAGTTTTATTTTTATGAATTTTTGGTAAATGATAATAATGGGCAATACCTGGATTTTGTATTTTTAAAAAATCTCTTTCATTTTTGTTTAATATATTCAAAGACACACCTTTTTCTATGAGTTCGGTATAAGAATGTAAATATTTGTCAGTAGGATCACCCTGTAAAATTTGATAATAATTTGAGTCTCCCAGAATTCTATCTGCTTCTCTGATGTAATCAGCTATGTCTTGAATCACAATTCCGTCGCCTTTATCGGCGTCGCGGATAATGATATTAGGATTGTTCTTGAGACTGGAGATGGCCCTTTGGTGACTCAAAAGACAGAAATTATTCTTTTTCTTTTTGGACTTCAAATACTTGTCAAAGTCCTCCAAGACCATGTTTTGATATAACTCTATGTATTCCTTCCCTACATTAGTAGGATTAAAATTAGATTTATTTTTAACATTGATGTGTATATAACCATCAAAAAGGTGAGTGGTGAGCTCATTAGTGTCTGAATATAAGCAAATTAGATTTTTGTCGGATGGCATGGAATCAGTCAAAATTATTTGTGCTTGGGAAGATTCTATTTGCTTATTTTTTAATTTTTTATTCGCAAAATACTTCTGTAGGGTCAGTTTGCGTGTGAAATTATTTAGATCAACGAAAATGTCAAACATTTTAGGCGTATTTGGTGGACAAAAAGATAGCCCTCGCTTCAGTACTCTTTTCTCTGGGATAGATAATTTATATGTGGAAAGATTAAAAATCCCTTGATCTAATCTGGATAATTCCTTTTCCTTGGCGGCAAGGGCTCTGCCTCTTGAGCCTCGTTTTCTAGGGTGTGAGGTCTTTTGCCTAGTCTTATTTGAGGACTTTCCATTCTCATTTGGGGGCCTATCCCTAAAAAAGGTGATGGACTATTGCTGGTACTAGGGCTCTCTGGGTCAGAGTAGGGTCCTCGGTGTTCAATAGACAATGCTCTGAATCTGTTGGGATGTTCAAAAGTGTCATGTTGTGATGTGTGTTGTGCAGTATTTTGATGTGAATTGTGTCCATTGATCCTTGGTCCCAATATGGATTGTTTAATGGGTGGGACATAGTCTATGTGTTGATGTTGGTGATTGTTATTTGGTCTTCCATAATACAAATCTTTGTGGGTAGATCTTTCTCCCAATTGGTGTGTGTGTTGTGTTTGAAAAGATTTGTTAGAATTATGTTGTTGTGCTTGATTGTGTTGATATGAATGTGGGTTATATGAGTGTTGATGCTGAATTGATGTTGGTTGGTATGAGTTTTTGTAATAATTGTTTCTGTGATAATTTGGATATTGATTCCTTTGGAATCCATTTTTGTAATTGTGGTGTGTGTATTGTTGTGGTCTGTTGTGACCTGTGTGGGGTGTTCTGTTATGAGACCAAGTGTTTGTGATGTGTGATTGGTTAGTCTGTATATGTAGATTGTTGGTGTCAGTTTGAACAGGTGGAGCCTTCTGTTTGTTGTTCTTGTTCCCCCTATGTTGGACCCTTGTCCATTCGTACTGATTATCATTACTATGGTTCACTGTGTTCTCTTGTGAGTCATTCCTACGGTTGTATGTGTATACACAATCATTGATATAATCTTCGTGGTCCCTTTGTAATTTCTTATTTTTGTTATTAACTAGATTCTCTTGATATCTGTCAGTTCTATCATCGATGTCTTTGTTAATTTTATTGTATTCTGGATTTTGTTGATATACCTTGAGGTCTGTCTGGATTTTTTCTATGTTAATACTACTCTGGTTGTACAGTTGTCTCCTATGGTCTATTAGGATTTTGATTAAGCTAAAAGAGCATTCATCCAATGCTTCATACCATCTTTTGATAGTTTCAGCGTTATCCTTGAATGAACAGTGTTTTAGCAGTCTGAGTCCTCTGGGTATGTGTTTAATTTCTAAATATTTCTCTAGGGTGGTAAGATCCCACCAATGTCTATTTTATTTGTTAATTTCCTCTTCTAGTAAATAGAAAAGGTCTCTCATAGGTTTAATATCATGAGTTTCAGATAGTATTTCTACAATAGAAATCTCTTTGGACAAATTGAAGCCCGTGCGCTTGGAATTTCTTTCTTCCTTGGACTGCATGTTTAAATAGTAATTAATTAGTCCAAAAGAATGTATAACGTCTCAATATATTTTTGGTAATAAGTATACTTGAAAAAATAGTGTATTGTATTAATAGTTTAACCCCTTAAGGACCAGCGACGTACCCTGTATGTCGCTGGCCTTTTTTTGGGACTTGATTGTTTTATAGCGCGGTCTTGCCACCAGCGTTGAGACTGCTCTATTCCACAAAGCCTGCTGGAGGGAGGGCATTAATAGCGTGTTCTTGCTAGACTTGTGCTATTATGTCCTGAAAAAACCCTTAACGACCAGTGAAATACAGGGTACATTGTGGTCATTAAGGGGTTAAAAAACATGTGTGATTGTGTATTATGTTGCTTGCTCTCAAAAAGAATGTATCTGCTGTTGTGTTTGAAATTAATATCTCTGACTTAAAAGCAACAAAGTGTGTCTGTTGTCATAAAAAAAGAAAGAAAGAGTGCACTCTGTCTACTGTTGTTCTATATTAGCCTGACATCAAAACGCACTGTATATAAAAATCAATGTATTGACAATGTTGTGACCATGAGACCTAAGTGATCGTACCGGCTCACTGGTTAGGTCGTCCTGGGTGATAATTTATTACAGCATTTACACAAAATCAACATTGGCAATAGAAATCTCATTTGGATCACATGTGACGTCAGTTCTTTATACTCCAACATATCACACAATTTAGGTCTAGCAGCTATTTCTCATTTTTTGAAAAAAGATATTTTTTTACCTAGTACACAATGTGATTTTATTTTAGAAAGTATTCTTTTTATTTTACAGCACAACTATTTTATCTATCAAGACAGGTATTACTTACAAACCAAAGGGACGGCCATGGGGACCAGGTTTGCCCCAAGCTTTGCTAACCTATTTATGGGTTACTTTGAGGAGAGATACATCTACCCTACAGAGTTTGGGGCAAGCCTGGTCTTCTATGGCCGATATATAGATGACCTAATCTTTCTATGGGAGGGAGACATTACCAGGGCCAACCAATTCATAGAACATCTGAACTGCAATGACATGGGTTTAAACTTTACGGCCAATATACAAATTCAAAATATTGAATATTTAGATCTTATATTAAGTATGGACAAATCCAACATTACCTCCAAAACTTATTTTAAAGATGTTGATAGCAACAGCTTTTTAAACTACCATAGTAATCATCATAAAAATTGGTTATGCAATGTACCATATAGTCAGTTTCGTAGGATACAACGCAATTGTAGCGATTATAACATCTTCTTGGAACAGAGCCAAATATTGTATAATAGATTTATAGAAAAAGAATACCCCCCAAGTTTACTTGATAAAGCTTTAACAAGAGCCAAAAACCTAAATAGAGAAGACATTCTATCAGACCAAAAAACCACTAACACAGAAAATACATTTGGAAAAGAAACCATTTTCATAACACAATACAACTCTGATTTCTATCAAATTAAAAACATACTGCACAAACATTGGCATATAATACAAAGAGATCCTGTTCTTAAACATCTAGTTAAGGATACACCTAAAATTGTCTATAGGAGAGCGCCCACACTCAGAAACCAGCTAGCTCCCAGTAAGAAAGTCAAACATAAATCAACTAACAAAACATCACACTACTCGAACAGAAATAAAGGGATTTTTGGCATGTTTGGAATTTACAAATGTGGCAAGACAGGTTGTGGATCATGCAAAATTATAAGATCTGGTACAAAAAATTTCAAGTCCACAGTAACGGGTGAGTTATTTCAGATCCCCATCTTTTTCAATTGCAAATCATCTTTCACAGTCTACCTCATGGAGTGTATATGTGGCCTCCAATATGTAGGCCGCACCTCCAGGAAGCTGAGAAACCGATGGGGAGAACATCATCGCAATTGCAAAAATTCTAAAAAAAAACAAAATCAAACATAGTATACCCAATCATTGTTTAACCAAACACAATGGGAACCCATATATTTACAAATATATTCCCATTGATTTTGTTCCCAAAAGTTCGGATTACAACAGACTCAATAGACTCAGACAACGTGAGATATATTGGATCTATCGATTGAAGACACTACATCCTTATGGGCTCAATGCAAATTTGGATTTGGCAGCCTTCAATTAATAGATCCTAATAATCCACCGATTTTTTTCATACTCTCCATCATCAAACTCAAATCCATCCACATTATTACCCCAACACCACCTTATTTACAGGTCTTACACAATACCCCATTATTACATACACTCAAACATCATTTTACACTCTTCTATATAGCCATGAGTTTGTTCTCACTCACGTTAGATTAAATTTCCTTTTTCTACCTCATATCTACATCATCCACCTACAGCAACATCATTGCTTACACACACAATTGGTAGTTCTACTGTCATGGTGACTATAGCGTACAGGTTATGATCTATTTTTAACAATGGCATTCATACTGTTACAATGGGATTTGAGTTCATAGGAATTCTAATATCCTTATCACACAACTACAATTCCACTATATTTATTTATTCATTGTAGTTACAAGTTACTTATATACTTCTCCATACACACACATATATTTTAATATTTTATTATCATTTTTATTATATATACACATATCTTTTTACATTTGAGTAGGATATCAATGGGGCCATCATATGGCATTTTTTTGACCACATATACAACTACATGAAATCCTATATCGGCCATATAGGAATATAGATATTTTTTTCTACAGAGCCATAGGTCTCGAATACACACTAAGGATTTTTAGTATTAGTACCAATAAAATAAATAGATGCATGTTTCCAGCATGCCTGTCGTTAGTTAGGTTGTAACATTTTTACGGAAAAATACCAAAAGTCCTTACAAAGGGTTTGTTTATTGCTCTATCTATATTATTTATCTATGTATAATTTTTATATATTTTAATTTGTAACAGCTGATAGTTAAGATTGGGCTCTTACAATTGAAATGCATTCCCATTGGACAAATATTTTATGACAACTTCCTGTTTTTTAAGATACAATGTGTATATAATGCTAACAAATGTAACTACTTGCATTCGCCTTTATCTGAGGAAACGACCCAGTTCAGGGTTGAGAAACGCGTCATATTAAAGCCTTTTTAATCAAGAAGTTGTCCGTGCTTTGTGGTATTCTATCATAATACAACAACACGCCAAGTCCGATATTCTATTTGAAATTACAAGCACCAAGAAAAGTTTGCCCAGGGGGTACTAGAAAAGACTCTAAGGAACGCATTCCCCCCAGTGTACTAGCCACTGTTAAGTGCTAGCTAGCTGTCACGCACTGGTCACAGTACAGTGCCTCTTGTTCTGGTAAGCATATTACCTGTTCATACATTGTTATCCACATTACCTGACAATATCACGCTATTGTGGCGCCCTCTTTTCCTTCTTGGGTTTTAATTTTAGATTAGGGACTTTGGGCGGAAAAAGAGCTAAATGCCCTTTTCAGGGCAATGGGGAGCTTAGGTTTTTTTAGATAGAATTTTATTTTGGGGGGTTGGTTATGTGGGTGGTGTTTTTTTTTTTTTTTTTTTTAAACTTTATTTTTGACATTTTTAAAGAGGGACTCGGACAGCCCCGCATGGCAATATACAATAACAGTCATCATAAAGCTTAGTAGAAGCAACAACAAGTAGTTCCGTCAATATAGTTGAATCTAGTTTGAGTCCAAAAAGTCTGTTTCCTGAGCCATGTGACGCAACCAAGTCTCATATATTACGATAACATACAAAACACAAACACAAATTTTAAAAGAGGAACTTGGATGGGCCCACATAGCATTATGCGATAACAATCATCATACGGCTTCATATAAGCAGTAGCAAGTAACTCCATCAATCTAGTTGAGTCTATTTTGAGTCCATAAATTCTGTTTCATGAACCATGTGGTGCGGCCAAGCCTCTTATTTTACTATAACATACAAACACAATTAAACAAAACAATACAACAACAATTAGTGATTAGTGTTGACTAATGTAAACAAGTTTAAGTTTAAAGGCGTAGTGCCGCCGGCTATGACCTTGTGTATTCAGAAAGATTTAACTCAGAGAAGCCAACAGGCTTCAAATAACAGGTACCTGTTAACATCAGGTTACGAATTGACTTACAACAAAATATGTTTCCCCTGCTTTGATCCTAGTCAGGACCTCCACTTAATATGCAAAGATTAGAGAAGCAGCTAGAAGCATGAACATGAATGATTAAGTTAGGTAAAGTAAGTACTCTTTGCCAAGAGGAATATGTGTCGGCGGATGGGCGCTGTCCCAGTCTACAGGTCACCTCACTTAGGCAACAGTCCGTCTGGTGTCACTGTCTTAGTCGGTCAGGTGTCTGAGTCAGTTCCTTGTTGGCACCAACGGCCATGAAGGTTTTCATTGAGTATGAATGCAGAATGCCGGAAGGGAATTAGCAGTTTGTCCCTTAGACCTCTTGGTAGGTGAAGTAAGTATGCTTCCCACTTAACTATGAATGCCTTTATTCTAGCTTCCTGATCTCCCTGGGTGTCTGCATGTTCTCTCAAGAGTTGCTGATGTAATGCATGGGTACTTTTTGAAGGGAGGCTCTCTATTCTTGGCCCAGTATTGCATAAATAGTTTCCTGGCCATAAGCACGACCAGGTTGAGGAATCTCTGGTGGCCGCGGGTTAGGGGGGTGTCCTGGAAAAAGATTATACTCGCTGCAGTTAGCATTATGTCAGTTTTAAGTATTTTGGACAACCAATATCTAACCTTGCCCCAAAACCTGTGGGTGGTGGTTTTTACTGTTGGGGGGTATTTAAAGGTCCGCAAAAGGCCCTTTAAAGGGCCATTGGTAGTTTATTGTAGGCTAGGGTTTTTTTTATTTTGGGGGGGCTTTTTTATTTTCATAGGGCTCTTAGATTAGGTGTAATTAGTTTAAATATTTGAATTTTTTTTATTTATTTTGTGTAACTTAGTGTTTGTTATTTTGTGTAACTTAGTTGTTAGTTTTTTGTTACTTTGTAATTTTTAATAGTAGATTTACATTATTTGAGTAGGGTTAGGTTTTTAACTATAAAATATATTTTATTTAATTTGTAGTTTAATATAATTTTAGTATAACAGTTATGGTAGATTAATAGTTTAATGTAGTTTAATGTAATTTTAGTATAATAGTTAGGGTAGATGAATTAATAGTTTAATATAGTTTAATGTAATTTTAGTATAATTGTTAGGGTAGGTTAATTAATAGTTTAATATAGTTTAATTTAATTCTAAAGGTAAGTTTAAATTTATTATAAGATAGGAATGATGTAATTTTAATGTGCAGTTAGCGGGTTGTTAGGCTTAGGGGTTAATAAGCTAATTTAGTTTATGACGATGTGGGGGGCTGGTGGTTTAGGGGTTTATAGGTTTAGTAAGTGGTAGTGATGTGGAAGGTCAGGGGTTTAGGGGTTAATACATTTAGTTAGTTGCGGTGGGCTCCGGGAGCGGCGGGATATGGGTTAATATATTTGTTTAGTTGCGGCGGGGTCCAGGAGCGGAGGGCTAGGGATTAATAATATTATGTAGGTGGCGGCAATGTAGGGGGCGGCAGATTAGGGGTGTTTAGACTCGGGGCTTATGTTAGGGTGTTAGGTGTAAACATAACTTTTATTCTCCCATAGGAATCAATGGGATATCGGGCAGCAGCGAACATAAGCTTTCGCTGCTTTCAGACTTCCATTGATTCCTATGGTATTCGCGGCCTCCAGGACGACGGATTGAAAAGCAGGTACGCTGGGCCGTAAAAGTGGCGAGCGTACCTGTTAGCAGTTTGATAACTAGCAAAAGTAGTCAGATAGTGCCAAATTTGCATTCGGAACATCTGTAATGACTTAAGCATCGATCTGTGTCGGACTGAGACCGGCGGATCGTATGTTACGTCACAGATTTCAACTTTTGCCGGTCTGTAGGCTTTGAAAAATGAGGCGAATCAAGCTCGCCACAATTACACTGCGGAATTCCTGCGTATTTGCGGTTGACGGCTTGATAAATAGGCCTCATAGTATAAGTGTAAGTTATAAGGAAGTGTATGTATATAGTATACAGAATCAGTATAGCTCCAGTAGGTATTAACCAATAGAAGAGCTAGACTGTAGCATGTGTTGATACGCTGATGGCTGTCATGGCAACTCTTATATACTACAGTCCAGCTACTTATGGGGACCTATATGTACATATATTTTTTCCTTATATATTTTTTCCTTATCCAAGGGTGTTTTGTCACTAATTGAATATATTTATGTTTAGAATCCAACCGAGTGCCAGGTCGCCTGCTTTCACTTCAGGTGTGTGTGTGTGGGGGGGGGGGCTAAGGGAGCGGGTGATGCAATGGTCGGTCTCGGTAAAGTTTTAAATTTCATGGTGAGGGTGAGTATTGTGTCATTTTATTTGTGTTTGAAGAATGGGGTGAAACCCTGAAACATTATACATTAACCCCAGACAGTCTGTGCACCCCTCCCTTGTTCCCAGTTTGTTTGATTGAGAGCTTGCATTGTTTGGTTGTTTTGGGAGCCTGGTTTTGGGAGAGACCTTGACGTGGTACCTGGGCTTGTCCCATTTGGCCAGATGCAGTAACTGACTCTTCCATTTTTGCTTTTTAATCTTAGCTGAGAGCTTGTAAGTGAGTGCTGAACTTCCTCTGTGTGCTGTATTAATGTGTTTTGTAATTTTCCCTATGGGCCTTGCAATTAGAACTGTCTTGGGTTAACTGCCTGTGACTCTGGGGACAGCACAGCTTCTTGTGAGTGCAATTGAGCACCCAGGGCTGAGCATGTGTCATGTTCCGGTGTACATGCGCTCAGGACACAGACCCTTGGGGCAGTAGTAGGGATTTGGAGACACCAACCCCTGACCCAGGGAAGAGAATCCTGGATGTGGATAGATGATATTCTGTGATTCATAGTTGCAAGAAGTTATTGTAGAATTCATGGAGAGTGTAACATATGTATACAATATATTCTGGCTTCACTGTGACTTATAGATAATTAATAGGAGTAGCTGCAGGATTCATGAGAGAAAAATATAGCAATGTAGGATCTTCAGGCTTTAGAGTAAACTGGTAGAAGATTGACTCATAAATGCAAACTAAGATTTGTTGCAGGTTTACAGTACATAATATTATATAGAGCTGTATGTCAGTAATAAGCAGAGCAGCACAGGTGATAGACAAGTTGCAAGTTTAAGGCATTAAATACTGTGTGTGCATATATTGGAGAATCACATGAAAGCTTTTAACTGAACACATAGATGCAGAGTTCTGAATATATTAACATATTTGGAGGAGGATATTTCAGCTATGACAACTTATAGCAGAGAATATTTATAAATTTCTGAGTAAGATTCTGTTGTAGTAATTTCAGAGTGATTATAACCAAATGCATACTTGTAATTTAGAATAAAGTTCAAAGTTTGTTAAGTAGCAGTGTCCAGGAAACAAAATGGATTTATATGGATACTTGTGATTAGATGATTTTAAGCATAGCTAAAAGGAAAGGCTGTAGCTTGAATATGCTGGTAAAATCCATGCAGTAACAGTCACAGACCTCTGTTCTGGAACACAACTTTAAAGCTAATGCAATACACATTAGGCCTGAGATGGTTTAAAAAGAGGCTGAGGGAATCAGGTGCATGAATGATTAATTAGGCAGGTAAGTTGAATGTAGATACTGCCCTAACCAACATGATTGTTGGTAGCAGGGAAGGCAGTCTGGGGACAGTGATATCAGGCAGGCATATGTTATAGTACCCCCTCCTTAAAGGTGACCTCCGGGCGCTAAACACAATCCAAATGGAGAGAGAAAAACAATGATATGGAGAGCTGGTAGTAGCTGCATGGAGGTAGTGAGTCCAATCCTAAATAAAGAAAGGAGGGTTGGAGATCTCTTGAAAAAGCAAAATGACAATGCAAAGGCCATGGATTTCAGGTATCAAAAGATCTTGAAAATGATGAGAGCAAAACTTGAAGTCATCTTTCTTGTAGTCATCGTGAGAATGCTTGAACATAACATACAATGAGCTTCTAACCACGGAATCATCCTGAGGGTTGATAGGCGAATGTACTTCATGACAGATAACCATGTACACTGCCAATGAGAAGGCACACAGTCCTAGACATATGAATAGGCTTTCCTCAACTTCAGAAATAGAGATGCAGCATTCTGGATTGTAAACCAGATTATCCACCTTTGGATCAGAGATTTGAGTACCCTCAGAATTAACCTCTTGGCAGAGGATTAGATATACTCCAAAAGAAAAAGCTATAGCCACTCTCTAACCCAATAGCAGGGCTTACTTCAAAGTAGGAGATAGGAGTGGAGAGTGCAAGATTTGACCAGTTCTTGCCATCTTCTGGTTCAATATCAAATGTGTCCTTACTGGATTCAGAATCAAGAGTGTCCTCACTAGGATCAGGTATATGAATGCCCACACCCGGGCAAAGTTCAGGAATACCCACATCTGGGCAAGGTTCAGGAATATCCTCAGTAGTATCAGGTGAAGGAATGCCCACACCAGGGCAAGGTTCAGGAATACCCACATCTGGGCAAGGTTCAGGAATATCCTCAGTAGGATCAGGTGAAGGAATGCCCATGCCAGGGCAAGGTTCAGGAATACCCACATCCGCGCAAGGTTCAGGAATATCCTCAGTAGGATCAGGTACAGGAATGCCCACTTCAGGGCAAGGTTCAGGAATAACCTCAGTAGGATCAGGTACAGAAATGCCCACTCCAGGGCATGGTTCAGGAATGCCCACACCAGGGCAAGGTTCGAGGACAGAAGAACTGAGGATAGGTGTGCCCACGTCAAGGCTTTGTTCATGGATGAGAGGCTTGAAGACTGGTATGCCCTCATTAGGGTTAGAAACATGAGTGTCCAAATTTGGGACAGTTGCTGAGATACTTGTACTGGGATCAGGTTTAACTATAGAAAAAGAAAAAAGAACCCACTTTAGAGCCAGGAACCATAATGTCTTCTGAGCAGAGGGCAAGGCTTTCTTCAGGGTTCACAAACAAAGAATTTACAAGACCCACTTTAGAGCCAAGAACCATACTCGCTTCTGAGCAGAGGGCATGGCTATCTTCATGATCAAGTATTATTCCACCCATTTACGGGTTAAACAAGGGAATACCCATACCAGTGTCAAAAACAGGAGAGTCCACCTTGATGCCAGGTTTAGTAGTATCATCATGGGCAACAGGGTCAGGAATGTCCACTTGGGAACTAGGTTCAATAATATCCTCACAGGGTTCAGTATCAGGAATTCCTGTACAGGGAACAGATGTAGCAGAAAATGTAGGTTGATGTGCAGTATCTCCCAAGGAAAACATTTTCTTAGATGCAGTAACAGAATAATTTTGAAAAGGTGGAGTGTACTGAAATATGCCACTCTCAGGTAGATGCAGAGGAATTGTGATACAAGATTCTGACTGAGAGGTTTTCTGGGGTTCAGCAGGCATACTTGTTTGAGTTTGAATTTCAGAGCTAAATTCTCCAGGGACTACCTCTGGAAAACTGAAAGGTTGTATATCTGGAACAAAATTATCTTTTGGTTCTAGCACAGGGTTTACAGACATTGGCCTCTACTTATCAAGCTCTGTACTTACCTGCATTCGCCGGCCCCAATACGCACGGCTAAGTTCGCCTAACATCACCGCCGCGGACCTGAATACATTCGCAAAATTTATCAAGAAAGCTGTCAAAAAGATGCGCACCAAGTACGGGGCGATGAGAAGTGGACTGTGATATTTATCACTCATCGATCTCGCTGCTCTTCGGCTTTTTCTCAGCTTTATTGATACCCCTGTCACTAAGCACCCACACTATACTATACTGTTTACCCCCTATACCGCCACTCCCGGAGCCCCCCGCAACTAAATAAAGTTATTAACCCCTAAACCGCCGCTCCCGGACCCCGCCGCCACCTACATTATACCTATTAACCCCTAATCTGCCGCACCCTATACCGATCCCGGACCCCGCCGCAACTAAATAAATTGTATAACCCCTAAACCGACGCTCACAGAGCCCACCGCCACCTACATTACATTTATTAACCCCTAAAATGCCCCCCCTACACCGCCGCCACCTATGTTAAAGTTATTAACCCCTATCCTGCACCCCCTATACCGCCGCCACCTATATTACACCCTGTTCCAAATTATTATGCCAATGATATCTTTCTGATTTAACTAAATAATTGATGTAAACAACAGTCACCATAATTTTCATGTTATCAACTATTAAGAGTACAATTCAAATTTTTTTGAACAAACCTCCTAATGATAACAGTATTTTTTTTTTAAATATAAAACTTACAATGCACTGTTCCAAATTATTACGCACAGTAAGTTTCAAAACACTTTATAGGTTGTAAAGAACTGAAAATTGTCATTAGTTGTGTTTGCAGCATATTTACTGAAATCAAAAGCTATTTCAATCAAACTTTGAACAACATTTTAACTTTTTAACAGGTCACGTTACATTTTAACATAGGACCCCTTATTTGATAGCAGCTTCACAAGTCTTGCATCCATTGAACTTGTGAGTTTTTGGACAGTTTCTGCTTGAATTTGTTTGCAAGATGTCAGAATAGCCTCCCAGAGCTGATGTTTGGATGTAAACTGCCTCCCACCCTCATAGATCTTTTGCTTGAGGATGCTCCAAAGGTTCTCAATAGGATTGAGGTCAGGGGAGGAGGGAGGCCACACCATGACTTTCTCTCCTTTTATCCCCATAGCAGCCATTGATGCAGAGGTATTCTTTGCAGCATGAGATGGTGCATTGTCATGCATGAAGATGATTTTATTACGGAAAGCATAGTTTTTCCTTCTGTACCAGGGAAGGAAGTGGTCAGTCAGGAACTCCACATACTTTGAAGAGGTCATCTTTACACCCCTTGGGGACCCTAAAGGGGCCGACCAGCTCTCTTCCCATGATTCCGGCCCAAAACATGACTCCACCACCGCCTTGCTGACGTCGCAGCCTTGTTGGAACAGGGTGGCCGTCCACCAACCATCCACTACTCCATCCATCTGGACCATCCAGGGTTGCACGGCACTCATCAGTGAACAGGACTGTTTGAAAATTAGTCTTCATGCATTTTTCTGCCCAATCCAGCCGTTTCTGCTTGTGAGCATTGGTTAGTGGTGGCCGAATGGAAGGTTTATGCACAGTTGCAAGACTCTGGAGGACTCTACACCTTGATGTCCGTGGGACTCCAGAGGCACCAGCAGCTTCAAATATCTGTTTGCTGCTATGTAATGGTATTTTAGCAGCTGCTCTCTTGATCTGATGCATGGATCTGGCAGAAATCTTCCTCAATGTGCCTTTATCTGCAGGAACCCGCCTGTGCGCTGAATCAGCCACAAATCTCTTACTAGTGCGATGATCACGCTTAAGTTTTCGTAAAATATCTCATGTTTTCATACCTCGTCCAAGGCATTGAACAATTTCACTCTTTTCGGCAGCAGAGAGATCCTTTTTTCTTCCCCATATTGCTTGAAAATGGTGCTCTGCTTAATAATGTGGAACACCCTCCTTTAGTAGTTTTTCCTTTAATTGGGCTCACTTGGCAATCTAATTATCACAGGTGTCCGAGATTGTTTTCAGTGATCAAAAGAGCCCTGAGACACAATGCCATCCATGAGTCAAACTGGAAAAAAAAACATATTTAATCTTTGTGACACTGAAATAGAATTTGCATAATAATTTGGAACAGGGTGTAAACTTATTAACCCCTAAACCTAAGTCTAACACTAACACCTCCTAACTTAAATATTATTTTAATAAATCTTAACACAAATTCCTATTATTAACTAAATTATTCCTATTTAAAACTAAATACTTACCTGTAAAATAAACCCTAAGATAGCTACAATATAACTAATAATTATAATGTAGCTATTTTAGGATTAATTTTTATTTTACAGGCAACTTTAAATTCAATCAGGCAATCGGATTGACCGCGCATTTTATTGGCTGATCGGAACAGCCAATAGAATGCGAGGTCAATCCGATTGGCTGATTGGATCAGCCAATCGGATTTTTCCTACCTTAATTCCAATTGGCTGATAGAATCATATTTAGGATAATATCCTAAAGTATAATGTAGGTGGTGGCAGTGTAGGGGTGGCAGATTAGGGGTGTTTAGACTGGGGGTACATGTTAGGATGTTAGGTGCAGACATCTCCAATAGAAATCAATGGGATATCAGGCAGCAGCGAACATGAGCTTTCGCTGCAGTCCGACTCCCATTGATTCCTATGGGATCCGCCACCTCCAGGGCGGTGGATTGAAAACCAGGTACGCTGAGCCGGAAAAGTGCCGAGCGTACCTGCTAGGAATTTAATAAATTCCAAAAGTAGTCAGATTGTGCCGAACTTACGTTCGGCACATTTGGAGTGACGTAAGAATCGATCTGTGTCGGACTGAGTCCGGTGGATTGTAGCTTACGTCACTATATTCTACTTTTGCCGGTCTGTAGGGCTTGATAAATATGGTGAATCAGCCTCGCCACAAATACGCTGTGGAATTCCATCGTATTTGAGGTTGACGGCTTGATAAATAGAGGCCATAGAGGCAGCATGAGAGGGATGTAAGGAATCAGTAGTTTAAAGCAGTGTTTGTAATTGTAGAGTTTGAGAAGATAAACCATTAAGTGCTTCAAAAACAGACTGATGGTGACTAGAGACAACATCCAGCATCCAACATCATGAGGCAAGAGAGGATCCGGCACAACAGAAACAGGAGATTCAGGGTGATTTTCCTCTTTACACTTCTGATTTTCTGTAGGCAGAAAGATTTTCTTTTTTTTCTTTTTTTTAGAGAGCTTAGATAACTGAGATTTCTTCTCAATATGAGGCTTCTTAGGGTGGTGCCACTGTGGCCTGGAGAACCTTATATCAGTTTGAGAACAGAAATCCTCTTCATCACTGGATGCAGAATTCTGAAGTCATAAATCAGCATAGTTCTTGTGGGGACCATTTCTCCAAACAGCAGTCTGTAAACCAGATGTCTCTTCTTCCAGCTCTGAATCTGTCCAATCTACAGAATCCCTGGGAATATCAGAAATAGTAAGATCAGTATTTCCATGAGAGGTTTCATGATTTTTTAATTCCCCAATATAATAGGTCTTTATTATTACCTTTATGAACTGTCTTAAAATGCTTATAAAGAAGTGTGTCACATCTGATGACTCCCATCTTTATAAGCATTTTAAGACAGTTCATAAAGGTAATAATAAAGACCTATTATATTGGGGAATTAAAAAAGTCCATAAACACTGGAGAGGAGGAAATATTGAAAAGAAACTGCTGATAAAAGAGGCAGAATTAATCTATAAATATAACACGCTTTTCCCTAAAGGACTAAATTCTGAATTAGACCTCTCCCCTTTCCTTTTAGAATGATCCTAAAGACAGACATGTAGACACTACCCATATTATACATTTGGCTAATAAGCATTCCCTATCTAATAGTCATCCAAACCAATTATTTGAGACTTAAAGTTTTACAAAATATAAAATGTATTTATATGTATATATAGGTGGCACAATATAAAACATAAGTTCCCTTTAAATAAACTTTCAATGTTTATTTTTATTCAAAATCGTAATTCATTGTCCGGTTTTTAAGATATAAAACTTCTAGTCTGTCATAAAAAAGTTTTCATCATACATATGATATAGATGTAGTGATATGACTTCCATCTCATATTGTCTTTGCTAGGTTGTTCCATTTTTTCATATGATATTTGATAGGAATATACTCTCATTCCGTATTATTTAGATTGTGTTCTGGTTTCTTATTTATTATTGGAAAGTGATATAGCCTTAAGTATATGATCTACAAATTCCATTTTAAAAGTGAAGAAATTGCATAAACAAACACAGACAGAGGTATGAGTTAACGAATAATCCACCTTAAACAGGTATCAGTAATTTCAAAATCCAACTCAACGAAAAAGTCAATCAAGCAGTCCTATCCAGGCACCACATTTAAAAGACAGCATCCAAAAGTCACAGGTATCTTGATAAAACTCTGTATAGAGCGAAACGCATCGATTCCAGTGACTTCCAGTGACCCCCAGTGACTTTGTATACTCATCTGAGAACTAAGTGCCACGGGCATTTATGGAAATCTGCTGTACTCTATAACCCGGGTTATGTTTATTTCAGCATCATCATTACAGCACATTATTATCTAACCATCTTCTTTGAATTACATCCTCCCTGCGTGCAAAGCACTAAGAGCAGGAAGCCTTTTAGAAACATTGATCTGCAAACCGTGACATTAACACGGCAACCTTTAGGACCGGAAAAATAAAAGATTGGAGAGTGACGTCAGACGCCAAAAACATGCGGCAGATCTGAGTCACCATTAGTAACGAGTGGGCTACGAAGGTAACAGCAATCTATTTGAAGACAAGGTAACTTATACTATAAGTGACGTGAAAAGTTTTGCATCTAAGAGACTTCACATGCTTAATCATAGAATGCTTTGAAATATACTTATTACAAATGTTACCTAATATCTCTATGTGGTGGTAACAAGTATCGAACTCTTGGAATTCAGCGCAACAGTTGTTTTTTCCACTACGCTAACAACATACCAGCTGCTGCCAACAATAGGTAACTCATACTATAAGTGTCGAGAAAAAGTTTCTGCAGTCAAAAGACTATACATGCTTTATTTCAGAACATTTTTGAACTCAATATAAATATTACTTAATATCTCTATGTGGTGGTAATAAGTCCCGGATTTCTTAGAATCCAGCGCAACAGTTTTTCTATTTACCAATCTCAGTGCTTATACAGGCTGATCATCTTAGTTTTTATTATATTGTATATAATAGTGTTCTTATTATTGGGGAGACGTCCCCTTAGTTTTATATAAATTCCGGAGAGCCAAAATTGTGTTTTTTTTTGTTTTTTTAACAATTTTTTTTTCTTTATTTAAATCCAGCAAAATTTAACAAAAACCATATCAATAAATGAAAACATTCTTCAAAACTTTTCCAAATCTTATCTTTTTGCACCACGCAGGGTCAAAGCATTGTACATCACATAATCTCATAACAAGGAAAACTAAATTCTATAATAAAATTAGTACTTTTCTCAAAGATCGATTTAACTGCTGGATTTTAAATTCTTCCTTATCCCCTGGGCGGGGAGGACAACACATAGACAGACAGAGAACGAGACAACGCAGCGGAAAAGGAGGAGAGAAAGAAAAAGAAAGAGAGAAAAAAAAAAAAAAACTCCCAACTCCCCCACCCCTCTGCAGCCCACCCACCATTTATTTTCAAAGACCCTCAATCCATGACTGTGGAAAAACATCTAATAATGTCAATTCAGCAAAACTAATTGATTGCAAAAATGGGTAAAGAATCCGTTTTTGAAGTGGTCTTGGGTAAGTTAGAATAGCTGGAGACCATTTCCATAAGAAGTTCTTAATTCTCTTTTCTGACGCATTCTTAAGATGGTATGATTCATATACTATTTGTTCCTGGATATATTTAAAGATCAGAGCTAGCCCTGGTACATGCTTAGCCTTCCAATTTTTAAGCAAGCAGCTTCTAACCACTAATATAATAGTATTAAGACTATTTCTAGTACTATTACTAATAGCATTCTGTGAAGGAACCAAGAGCAAGACTTCTTCCAAAGACAATCCTATCGACACTTTGTATAGTTTATTAAACCAAAAAATTATCTTTAACCAGAGCTGTCTAACTCTAGGACAAGACCAAAACATGTGCCCTGTATCCGCTTTATTATAATAACAGCGTGGACATCTGCTGACCATTGTTATATAAAACTTAGATAATCTAAGAGGAGATAGACAGAAATTATTAATCAACTTCATATGAGATTCCCTCATGCCCATTGAAACTCGGCATTTATAGAGAGAGTCAAAGCTCTGTTTAATTTTTTTATGATCCATTGCAGGCATTAATGAAGACCAAGAATTACAGATATTATCCAGATATACCAAGCTTTGTTTATTCAACATGATATCATATAACAATGAGATCGATGAATCTCCTGCCAAAAATTTTTTAATAGAGAGTCTAATATCTGACCAAGCAATTGATAATGGAAACAGCCAATTTTGTGAGAAGAAAAAATGGCGAATTTGGAAATATGCAAACAAATTCGCCTGGGGTAACTCATATTTATTAAACAAAGATCGACACGTATATATTTGACAATTTCCATCTAATAACTGATTCACAGAAACTAACCCTTTTTGAGCCCATTCCTTAAATACTTCCTGATACATTCCAGGTAAAAAGCTAGGATTACCTATAATAGGTAAAAATTCATAAAATGAGAAATCTATATCCAGGCATTTACAAAACTTTTGCCAGGCAATAATTATATTTTTAATTGTAAAAAGTCCAGATACATTCTGAGGTAGCTTGCGTACCGGCACATGCAAAATAGCCTTTAAAGAAAATGGTGTGATTAAAAAGGTTTCCATATCTTCTGAAGAAACAATATTAGTTCCTGCAAGCCAGTCTACCGCTATTTTAACCATTGCCACTACATTATATAATTTGAGATTAGGAAGAGCCAGGCCAGCCGATTCAGGTTTTTGCATTAATCTAAAAAGCGATATACGAGGTTTTTTATTATTCCAGATAAATCTAGAAAACTGTGTATAAATCTTCTTTAAATCTTTATTTAAGATGAATAATGGAAGATTCTGAAGGGGATAAAGAAGACGAGGAAATATGATAGATTTTATTAGATTAATCTTAGCCATAATTGACAACGGAAATACCGCCCATATCTGAAGATCTCTTTCAATTTTTTGAAACAGGGATTCAAAGTTTGCCTTATACCATTGAGACGGATTTTTATGCAAAACTAAACCCAAATACTTAATAGTGTCAACCACCTTAAACGGTATATTAAATATAGGGGAGATAGTACCTAAACACATTAACTCACTTTTTTCTAAATTAATCCTGTACCCAGAGAAGGAACTAAAATCGTCAAGAGCTTGTAAGA
This sequence comes from Bombina bombina, assembly GCF_027579735.1. Lineage (NCBI taxonomy): Eukaryota > Metazoa > Chordata > Amphibia > Anura > Bombinatoridae > Bombina > Bombina bombina. The sequence continues at coordinate 1,402,430,056 of NC_069500.1, forward strand.
TCACCGATATGGATTGCTGACAATTAGCTAAGAAGATCAGAACGTCATCAGCATAAAGTAACATTTTAAGTTTCTGAGGGCCCATCTGTACTCCTATTAAGATATCCCTAAGGCGAATCGCCAATGGCTCAAGCGCAATGTTAAATAACAATGGCGATAGGGGACACCCCTGTCTGGTGCCTCTCTGAAGAACTATCTTAGGAGACAAAGATCCGTTAATAAGCAAGAAAGATATTGGTTTTGAATAGAGTTTAGATATAAATTGTACAAAATTACCTTTAAACCCGAAATTATCTATGCCCTAAATAGATACTGCCAAACAATTGAGTCAAAAGCTTTGACTGCGTCTAATGACAAAATAGCAACATATTGCAGCCGGGGTTTCTTACTATTTTGATCTATATTCCAGGCATAATCCAGAAAATTTATAAGCTTGCGGATATTTTTCGTAGAATTTCTGGCAGCCATGAATCCTGTCTGATCAGGATGGATAATTTTATGGAGGCCCATTGAGAGCCTAGAAGAGATAATAGCCATTAAAATCTTGTAATCTGAATTAAGCACAGAGATTGGCATATAAGATGCTGGATCTTCCGCATTTTTACCTTTCTTTAATATCAAGGATATATTAGCTGCAGAGAAAGAACTCGAGATAGTATCATCAGCCAAAAAATAGTAATTAAACAATTTTTCCAAAATTGGCAGAAGATCTTCACCAATACTTTTATAAAGCTCTGCTGGCAGCCCATCCGGCCCTGGTGCTTTGTTAAGTTTAAGGTTATTTATAGCATTTCTTATTTCATCTATAGAGATGGGTGCATTAATTGAGGTTAAATCGTCGACCTGTATTTGAGGCATCTTTATCTTAGTCCAAAATATTTCTTGATTCAACGCATTTGATTCTATGCTGGAGTAAAGTTGCTGATAATAAGAAAAAAAAACCTCAGAAATTTCTCTAGATTTGGTAAAGCGATCATTACCAGTCTGAATAGCAAGAATCGCATTTTTTTTTTCCTGATTTTAGTTAACCTAGCAAGATGTTTAGCTGAGCAACCGTGGAAGCCTTTAAATTGCAAACTAATTTTGACTTCCTCCTCTAGTGATCTTTTCTTTAAAAATATATCTCTTTCTCTCCTATTATCTAGATACTTCCTCCAATTAAATTCTGTACGTTCTGAACAATATTTTCTGAAAGAATTCCTCACTTTATTATTAATCTGGACTTCCCATGCTCTATTTTTTTTCTTAACTAAGCTTATATAGGCCTGGATTTCTCCTCTAATCACCGTTTTAAACGCCTCCCAAAATATTTCAGGTTTTTCAAAATAATTCATATTATGAGAACAATACTCCTGCCACACGAGCTTCAATTTGTTAATGAATCTAGGGTTAGAACATAAATATCTAGGAAAAAAGAATCTAGGTATATGGGCCCTATTTTCAGTTATTGAGAAAGATAATGAAATGATCGCGTGGTCAGATATTATAATTTCTCCAATCTCCGCCTCTAATTTGTGTACAGCAAGAATTTCAGAAGTTAAAAAGAAATCTATTCGAGAAAATGTTCTATGAACTTTTGACTCACATGAAAAGGTCTGTATATCCGGATTCTTGATTCTCCACACATCAACCAATTTTAACATTTGGCAAAATTGTTTCAAACATTTTGCGTTTCTATAATATTGTATTTTGATTGTGTTTTAATACATTTATATTTGTATATCAGATTTAGTATCAATTTATATAAATTTACATTTAATGTTTGAGATATCAATTCACTATTATCGTATATATTTTAAATACTCCACAAAAGATCAACTATAAATACACATCACACGATACTTATTTACATTATACACTTTTAACACACGTATTAATATAACTAAGCACCAGAAAGTGTTCATTTTTATATCACCGTTTCATTTAGGATCCCGCAATCTAGCACTTACAAAATATAGGATTTTTCACTTTCAATAAATAGTTGGCACATTGCACTTTACCGTTTTAGTGTCTATACACTTTATATACTTCTCTTTTTTCATCTTATTTAAGTTAGTCAGATACCAACATTTTTGATTCCTTAAGCTTGTTTAGCGCCCTCACTCTCCCTATATAATTACTCACATTTCAAGAATAGTTAGAAGGACTTTTTCCAGGTGAGGTGCTTGGAATCCCCAGTCTCCAGCGCTCCACTTACCCCCCTCTTTTTATTACCATTTAAGATTAATGCAGATACTGCCCAAACCAGCATGAATGTCAGTAGCAGGGAAGGCAGTCGTAAATGGACAGTGATATCAAGCAGGCATATGTTACAGCATGTTGCAGGGTCATGGGATTTGTACCTAGTAAAGTCTGAGAGTGCAGTCCCCTTCCGTGTTTTGTATGTCTAGATGTCTACGGTGATTACATAAGCCTATGCACCTTTCACTTGTTCCCAGTTTGTTTGATTGAGAGCTTGAATTGTTTGGCTGGTTTAGGGACCCAGGTTTTGGAAGGGACCATGACGTGGTAACTGGGCTTGTCCTATTTGGCCAGATGCGGTAACTAACCCTTCCATTTTTGCTTTTAATCGTATCCAAGAGCTTGTGAGTGCTGGACTTTGTCTGTGTGTTGTATTCATTTGTTTTGTAATTTTCCCTATGGGCCTTGCACCCAGACCTGTCTGGGGTTAACTGCCTGTAACTCTGGGGACAGCACAGCTTCCTGTGAGTGCCATTGAGCACCCAGGGATGAGCATGTTGCAGGGTCATGGGATGTGTACAAAGTCCAGTCTATGGGGCCCATTTATCAAAGGGCTTGCAGACCTGATCCGACACTGCGGATCAGGTCCGCAAGACCTCGCTAAATGCGGAGAGCAATAAGCTCTCCGCATTTAACATTGCACCAGCAGCTCACATTGTATTCGATCGGGTTGATTTTCGGCGATTTCTGTCCGCCTGGTCAGAGCAGGCGGACAGGGTTATGGAGCAGCGGTCTTTAGACCGCTGCTTCATAACTTGTGTTTCTGGCGAGTCTGAAGACTCGCCAGAAACACGGCCCTTCAAGCTCCATACGGAGCTTGATAAATGGGCCTGTAGGAGACGTATTTTTCAAGCCGTCAACCACAAATACGTTGGAATTCTGCAGCGTAATTTTGGCAAGCTTGATTTGACCTAGTTATCAAAGCCTACAGACCAGCAAAAGTTGAACTGTGTGACGTTACATACGATCTGCCGGTCTCAATCCGACACAGATCGATGCTTACGTCATTACAGATGTTCCAAATACAAATTCTGCACTATCTGACACCTTATGCAAGTTAACAAATTTCTAACAGGTACGCTCGCCACTATTCCGGCCCAGCGTACCTGGTTTTCAATCCGCCACCCTGGAGGCCGTGGATGCCATAGGAATGAATGGGAGTCTGAAAGCAGCGAAAGCTTATGTTCAATGCTGCCAGATATCCCATTGATTTCTATGGTAGAAAACAAATTATGTTTACACCTAACACCCTAACATAAGCCCTGAGTCTAAACACCCCTAATCTGAAGCCCCAACATCGCTGCCACCTACATAAAGTTATTAACCCCTATCCCGCTGCTCCCCAACCCCACCGCAACTGTAATACAATTATTAACCCCTAAACCCCTGGCCTCCCACATCACTACCATTAACTAAACCTATTAACCCCTAAACCGCCAGCCCCCCACATCGCCATAAACTAAATGAAGCTATTAACCCCTAAACCTAACAACCCGCTAACTTTACATTAAAATTACAACATCCATATCTTATGATAAATTTTAAATTACCTTTAGAATTAAAATAAACTATATTAAATTATTAATTAACCTACCCTAACTATTAAAATAAAATTACATTAAACTATATTAAACTATTAATTAACCTACCCTAACTATTATACTAAAATAGTTTTTTATTTTTTGTGACTTAGTGTTTTTTTAAATTTTTTGTGATTTAGTAATTTTTAATTGTAGATTTAAATAATTTGAGTAGGGTTAGGTCTTTAAATATGTAACGGCTAGATTACGAGATTTACATTATGAGCGGTGCGGTAATAACTTGTACATTATTTTCATTTAGCAATTTTTTTAGCGTTGGTATTAAGAGTCTCCAAACAACCTCCTAACGCGCCGCGGTAACATGACTACCGCGTTTAGTTTTTTTTTGTTTTTTTTCAGAAAGCTTTATTGATGTGAAATCAAGATACAAATACCCGTGTTCTGGGTGATAAAGACACTTACATACAAATGTTTCAAAAACAACGGCTTATAAATACAAGACAAACACATCTAGATATTACTATCTCGTTCTTCAAGACAAAAGTCAAGAACGAGATTACAAATATATAATATTTTTTCAATTTTTGAGCAATTTAGGATATAAAAATGAAGATATGTATCTTACATTATGTAGGGGGGGAAGGGTGAGAGAGGGATTAAGGGGAAGAAGTTAGGAGTTACCTAAAGGAGGTGGAAAAGAGGGAAAGAGAAGAAGGGGGAGAGAAGGAAGAAGAAAAAAAAAAACCAAAAAACCCAAAAAAACATATATATAGTTAAATAAATACGGGCTCTAATATAATCTAACTATTATTTTGGAGTAAGACCATTAACTCCTCAAAGTTATATAGTGTTGCGCCATAATGCCAGAATTAGTTCATACTCAGCTAGTTTATGGATTTTCAGATAGTGAAATCTCTCCAACAAAAGGATCTCTTCTACCTGGGAATACCATTCCCTCAGTGAGGGGAGGTGTTGTGTATTCCATTTTTTTGGGATCAGTTTTTTAGCACTCGTGATCATTATAAGCAAAAGAGCTAAGTATGTTTTGCTTTGTGTCTTTGGTAATGAAAGTAAGAGCAAGCTTTCAGGTGAGAGCGGGATCGTGAGGTTTAGGATCTCAGAAATGTGATAAATAAGGGCAGGACCACCAAATATGTAAAAGAGTCCCCTGTTCCCCACAGCCCCTCCAACACGAGGGGCTGAGGGCCGGATATATCTTATGCAGTCTAGCAGGTGTTAGGTACCACCTACTCATGAGTTTGATGTGTGATTCCTGAATGCTAGAGGAGACTGAGGATTTCTTGATGAATCTAAAAGCCTTCATCCAAGATCCAGTCTCTATATCGCAGCTCAAGTCCTCCCGCCAGCGGGCAGTGTAGTTTGGAAGCAGGTCTGTGCTTTGTATGATTATCATATTGTATAATATGGAGATCAAGTGCCTAGGGGCTGTGTCTGCAATGCAAAGTTTCTCAAATGCGGTAAGTGCTCTACCTAGGTCCTGTTTGTGTTTGTGTTTGGAGATAAAATTTATCAATTGATTATTATTATTATTATTATCATTTATTTGTATAGCGCCGCCAAATTCCGTAGCGCTGGGTACAATGATAGGGGTATACAATGACAAAGATTTGTGATACAATACAAAACATAACAAGACTAAACAAATCTAGCACAGGAGGAAGAGGGCCCTGCTCCGGAGAGCTCACAGTCTATAGGTTTAGGGTGCAGAGACATAAGGTTGGGGTAGCTTGTTACATCGTTGTATTTGCAGCAGTGAGTCAGGCAGTTCATGTACATGTATTAGCTTGGTTCGGATGCGGGATGGAGGAGAGATGGTAAGCCTCTCTGAATAGGTGGGTTTTCAAGGATCTTCTGAAGCTATACAAGGTTGGAGACAGTCTGATGGAGCGGGGTAGAGAGTTCCAGAGGACAGGAGCAGCACGTGCGAAGTCTTGGAGGCGGGAGTGGGATGTAGAGATAACAGGAGTGTAGAGACGTAGGTCAGAGGATGATCGAAGAGGACGGGATGGGGAGTATTTCACGATGAGAGAGGAGATATAGTTGGGAGTTAGACTGTTGAGTGCTTTGTAGGTTAGGGCTAATACTTTAAATTGTATTCTGGAGTGTATGGGGAGCCAGTGTAGAGACTGGCAGAGCAGAGCAGCTGATGTAGATCGTCGGCTTAGGTGGATGAGTCTAGCAGAAGCATTCATAATAGATTGGAGGGAGGAGAGGCGGTGTTTTGGAAGGCCATTTAAGAGTAGATTGCAATAATGGAGTCCTTAAGCACATACCAGAGAAATATAAAGTTTGGTGGGTAAAATATGCAGTTCTAATATGTGTTGCAGGGTTAAAATGGAGTCCTTAAGCACATACCAGAGAAATATAAAGTTTGGTGGGTAAAATATGCAGTTCTAATATGTGTTGCAGGGTTAAAATGGAGTCCTTAAGCACATACCAGAGAAATATAAAGTTTGGTGGGTAAAATATGCAGTTCTAATATGTGTTGCAGGGTTAAAATGGAGTCCTTAAGCACATACCAGAGAAATATAAAGTTTGGTGGGTAAAATATGCAGTTCTAATATGTGTTGCAGGGTTAAAATGGAGTCCTTAAGCACATACCAGAGAAATATAAAGATTGGTGGGTAAAATATGCAGTTCTAATATGTGTTGCAGGGTTAAAATGGAGTCCTTAAGCACATACCAGAGAAATATAAAGTGCAACCATGAGGTGAATATCGTGGGTTGAAGATTTGTCAGCTCGTTCTGAGGGACAGCCCTACCTCTCGCTACTACTCCATATATGGAACCCTCTTTTATCTTATAAGGTTTGCTTGTACGGTAGCCTAGCTTGTGGTAAGGGAGTTCTGGATTCTCTAGTATTGGTGTTAAGGGAGAGTGTGTCGTGGAGATGTGTGTTGAGGTAGCTAAAGTCGAGTCCCAGTTGCGTAATGTTTCCTCTAGAAGGTAGTAATCAGAAAAAGCTTTGGGACGGATGGTTGAATGCAGCCAAGCCAAAGACCCCATGTTTTTCATTTTGAGGATCTGCCTGTCAAGAGTGACCCATGCTTTGTGTTCTATGTTTTGTGCCCATTCTACAATCTTTTGTAACCCTATTTCTCTCCTGTAAGAGGTGATATCTGGTAGGCCCAATCCACCCCTGTCTCTTGGGAGGTACATAATATGTTTTGATACTCTGGGTTTAACATCAGCCCATACAAATTGTTCAATCAGTTGCTGCAATTGAGTTATATATCCCCTGGGGAGTGCAATCGGTAAAGCTTGTAGAACATATAAGATTCGAGGCAGAATGTTCATCTTAATAATACCTATTTTCCCCAACCATGAGGTGTGATTTTTCTTCCAAGAAGAAAGGTCTGCAACTATATCTCTTTTAAGGGGAGCAAAATTGTATTTGAAAAGATCTGAAGGGTCGGAGGTTAAATAAATGCCAAGGTATTTTAGCTTGTGTTTTGCAATTGTGATTTTGTGTGTTTGTTGTAAGGATTGTATTAATTTTGGGCAAGTATTTATATTTAGTCATTCCGATTTGGATAAATTAAGGAGAAAATTAGAAACCTTACCGTATGCCTGGAGTTCGCAAAGTAGCTAGGTAATAGAGTGCTCTGCATTGGTTAGGGTATATAAGACATCGTCGGGGTACAATGCCTGTTTGTATTCTGTTTTATCTACACTCATACCGGAGATGTTAGGGTTCACTCTAACCTTATGGGCTAAGACCTCTATTGATATGGCGAAAAGCAATGGGGACAGGGGACACCCCTGTCTTGTGCCATTGCTAATGGGAAAAGTCTCTGACAGTGTTCCATTGATCCTAATTCTAGCGTTGGGGTTCGAGTAAAGGCCTTCCCAAAACCCATCTTCTCTAAGACTCGATGCAGAAATAACCAGTCAACCCTGTCAAATGCCTTCTCCGCGCCGGTGGAGAAGAGCACTAAGGGGGTACCTGAAGCCCTGGCATGAGTGATTAATTGAGTTATTTTGTTGGTGTTGTCTCTGGCCTCTCGGCCCGGGACAAAACCCACCTGGTTGTTGCTTATCAAGTCTGGCAAATACTTGTTCAATCTATTCGCTAAAATTTTTGCTAGCAGTTTCATATCTGTATTAATTAGGGATATGGGCCTATAGTTGCCGGGGGAGTCAGCTACTTTTCCTGGTTTGGAGATTACCGTGATGTGCGCCTCTAAAAGGATATCGGATAAATTTGGGTTATCTCTAATATCATTAAATAGGTTCAATATTGGTCCCGCTATGGTATCTTTGAATTTTTTATAATATACAGAAGTAAACCCTTCAGGGCCTGGACTTTTACCGCTCAGGAGGTCTTTAACCGCATTGTATAGTTCTTCAGTCGTTACCGTGATGTGCGCCTCTAAAAGGATATCGGATAAATTTGGGTTATCTCTAAGATCATTAAATAGGTTCAATATTGGTCCCGCTATGGTATCTTTGAATTTTTTATAATATACAGAAGTAAACCCATCAGGGCCTGGACTTTTACCGCTCAGGAGGTCTTTAACCGCATTGTATAGTTCTTCGGTCGTTATTGGAGAATCTAGGGAGTCAGTTGCTTCTTGTGTCAGTGAGGGGAAGTCAGTGGACTGTAAGTAGGAGGTGATCAATTTATCCTGATAGGCTGTATCGTCCCTTCGAGAGGGCACATCACGATGGTCTTGAATGTTATATAAGGCATGATAGAATTTATGAAACTCCGAGGCTATTTGCGCACTACTACGGAGAGTATGCCCATCTTTAGATTTTAAGGAATGTATGTAAGATCGAATTTGTTTTTTTTTAAGAGACCTAGCTAGAATTTTACCCGGTTTGTTTCCTCCCTCATAATAATACAGTTTCAGGTAGAGGGCTTTTTTTTTGGTGTGACTCAATAAGGTATTTTTGGAGTTCTAGTTTCACGTCCTTAAGCTGGGATTTAATTTCAGTACAAGAGGGGTTTGGCTTATGTTTAGTTTCATGGGAGGTAATCTTGGATAGTAGTCCTCTATATTTTTCTCTGTTTTGCTTATTAAGAAGTGCCTTGTGTCTAATTAAGGCCCCACGAATTACACTTTTATGTGCCTCCCATATAATTGCTGTGGACAACTCGGGAAAGGTATTCAATTCAAAGTATTCTTTTAGGGTCTTTTGTATGTCATAAAAAATTAAGGGGTTATCAAGGATAGTGTCATCGAGCCTCCAGCATTGTTTAGTAATTGGAATGTCCGGCCATAAGATCAAGCATGAGACCGGTGCATGGTCCGACCATGTGATATAACCTATCTTGCACTGATGTGTGACTGTAAGGACGCATGAGTCAGTATATATGTAATCGATCCTAGAGTAACTGTTGTGGGGAATAGAGTAGAAAGGGTAATCTCTTGTGTTAGGGTGTAGTGAGCGCCAAACATCATGTAGGGCCAACTCCTTAAGAGTCTTGTTTACCTGTGTGATCGTGGAGCTAGGTGTGCAGGAAACCCCCCGTGAGTCTAGAGCTGGATCAGAGACTAAGTTAAAGTCACCTGCTAGGTATGTTATCCCCCTAGAGTGTTCTAATAATAGGTCAGATATTTTCCTAATAAAGGTCTCCTGACCCTGGCTGGGTGAGTATATTGAGGCTAAAGTGATGTAATTGCCAAAAAGAGTGCCAAAAAGAGTGCCTAAAATTATTAAGTCTTTCTCAATATGTGTCATTTGGAAAGGGATTGTTCTGTGGAATAAAATTCCAACACCACCCCGTTTACACTGTCCTGACGCAAAGTATGCCAAAGGGTACAAGGGGTTGTGCCATTTAGGTTCCCTCCCTTTTTTATAGTGTGTTTCCTGCACTAGTATAATGTGGCTATGCAATTTGTTTAATTCATTGAAGGCAATAGAGCGTTTCCCAGGGTTGTTAAGGCCCTTAGCATTAATGGTGGTAAGATTAATAGAGTGGTTGAGAAATTTACTAGGTTTATTTTGAATAGCCATTTCAGGAAAAAAAAAAAAAAAAAGGAAAAGGGGATGAAGTAGAAGCAGAGTTAGTAAAATTATTTAAGAAGTTGAGAGGAAAGGGAAAATAGAGAAGGGTGAAGAGGGAGATCTCAATAGAGTCCTTGTTGAAAAATTAGACAGTTAACAAATAAACAGTAGAAATAAAATAAACTTACTATCTCCTATTGATGACAATAACCAACAAATACAGAAAAAGAATACAAGTAATAGGGGAAGAAGCCCCTCAACTGACGTGAGTTATATTAATAAACATGTATTTATAGCACTTTAAAATTAGTAAAGCAACCAGGAGTAACCTAGAAATGAGGAGATCAGTTAATTCAAAATGCAACTATGTTAATTCCAACCTGTGCATATCAGTGCATCCTCGAAAACCTCTATGAAGCTATATAACTAGAAAGGTTGTTGTAAAGAGGCTAGAAGAATATACTTAAACTGTAATATCGGTGGGAAGATTCTTTCTAGATAACTGCAGTGTGAATAAGGCCATAGGAGGAGGCATGTTTTCAAGCACCTGGTTTCTTACAAAAATGGGGTTAAGCAGCCCATCCCCTATCTGCTAAGTCTCACACACTGACAGGGAAGTCGCTCAATAAATGCCCTGAAAGGGTACATAGACTACATAACTAGGAAAGTTGTTATAAAAAAGGCTAAAAGAATATACTTGAACTATAATATCGGTGGGGAGATACTATCTAGATAACTGCAGTGTCAATTAGGCTCTGAGAGGAAGGTATGTCATCAAGAACCTGATTTCTTGCATAAATGGGGTTAAGCTACCCACTCCCCATCCGCTAGGGCTCACACCCTGATAGGGAGGTCACTCAATAAATGCCCTGACAGGCAGCAGTTGTAACAATTTAACCCCAACAGAGAAAAGAAAAACACAGAACAAAAACAATTTCAACACAATGACTCAGAGTCACATTTTTGCAATGTATGTCAAGCTAGTTAGTCTTCGGCCTCCTGGCCAGGAGTGAATAAGAAAGAAAGTCTATGACCTAGAAGTTATTCTGTGTTGCAATCTGTTAAACAGTAATCAAGTCAGTACAGTACATTACCCATTATTCTCCTCGAGAGTCTGATCGCCTGAAGAGCTTGAGGGGGGAGCAGCAATCTCCCGCCTCGATCCACTGGGAGCAGGGGCCTGGATCGATAACTGTTCAAAAAAGACCCTTTCTTCCATGCCAGGCATGAAAAGGGATATTTTGTTATTGTGGTTGGCTATAATAGAAACCAGAAAGCCCCACCTATATTGAATATTGTAACTCCGTAGAACAGATGTGATATGGCCCAAGTCTCTTCTTTTCTGAAGGGTCAAAGGCGATAAGTCGGTGAAGATCTGTATCTCCTCGCCGGCATGGGTGATGGGATGTTTTTTCCGGGCTCCTTGAAGTATAACTTCCTTGTCCTTAAAACTGAGGAACCTTACAATGATATCCCTCGGGGGTGCCTTGTTCGGTGGTTTGGGCCTAAGAGCCCTATGATGAGCCCTTTGTATGGGTATATCCGGGGATGATGGAGTCTCCTTTATGATCCTGAACAAGGCCTGGAGGTAGCCCTCTATATTCTGCGGGGCTACAGCCTCCGAAACCCCGCAAAAGCGCAAGTTGTTTCTGCGTCCTCTATTGTCTATGTCCTCAGGTTTGTCATTTAGATATTGCAGGTTATCTGCCTGGCTCTGTAGATCCGCAGTGTGTTGGTGTAAAGAGGCTGTGTTATCTTTAGAAGTCTTTTCCACCGTTAGAATCCTTGTCTCAAGTGCTGATAAATCTTTCCTAAGATCGCCAAAGAGGCTTCTCATTTCACACATAACTCCTTTAATATCCTCCTTAGAGGAGAGGTGAAGGATTTCCTCCTTGGTAACAAAGTGAGAGTGACTGGTGTCAGTGTGATGTGGGTCAGGGCCTTGGTTGATATTTGCCCCTGCCATATCTTCTCCACAAGTTTCCTTAGCAGAATCTATTGGTTTTAGGTATTGGTTAATAGACTTAGTGGGAGCAGACTTTTCCGCCCTATTTCCTCTTTTATTGGATATACCCCTGTGTTTGTAGAAGTGAGGAGTGAAAGGGGTTAATGTATGGGAACCTGCTTGATCAGCAGATCTGAGTAAATGCAGTGTAAACAGTTCCAGTGTCCCTAGAACAAGGAAGAGTTGATATGGGCTATTCCATTTGAAGGGGGCCTATGTTGGGTAGATGTGAAATAGGTGAAGGGTGTTGGAGAACGAAGGCTAGGCTTCCTATGTGGCTTCTATGTGCTTAACAGTATGGCCTGATAAATCTCCTGCCAAATTTCCCAATAAACCTCACTATATAACAATTTCACATAAAGAGGACTTCCTGTTATGGATCTTATAGAAGTGAAGTGTCTCCTCCTGTAAAGCACTATGCGAAAGGTGCGTTATACTGCGTTTTACTTTTTAAAAGTAGTCCCCTAATATGGGGTAGCTAGTCTTAATCCACAGTGATCTTACCTCCTGCGCAATGTATTTGTGATGGCAGAAGGTGGCCTAACCCTCATAAGCGGTCATCATTTGGGCTGCAATGTCACAATTCCCTGCGTGGTCTGCAGGATCGCTTCGATAGTGAGCAGCCAAATTCCCCTCTGGGTATGTCTTCCTATCGCTACTGTCGCCCCACGTGGGATAACGGCTTGGCGCTAAGCTCTTCTCTCTCTTCAATACCGAGCCGCAACAGAATCCCCCTCACAGCTGATCGGACATTAGCAGCAAGGTAGTTAGGCGTGGGGACAGTGTTCTTAGTTGGGTCAGCAGCAGCGGGTAAGCCCAAACTCTTCCTTTATGTCTCGTCGGCGCTTAGAGTTGTCTGCTTAGGGTGGCCATGCGGCGCATCGTCCCGACTGCTTTTACCTCACCAATGCAGATGTGGAGCGTCTATGCTACCTCTCAGCTGCGATCCTCCAGCCAGCCCAAACTGAATTTTAATAGTGAGTAACACACATTAGGTTGTCCCGGTCACTGCTATCTGCAGAAAAAGTGAGATTTAATGCTAAATAGAAGCTAGTTTGTCAGTTATGGTTGCTGGAGCCCTGCTAGTGTGCGATCATCTTCCAGCGTGGTCAGGCTCCGCCCCCCGCGTTTAGTTTTTAAGCGTAATCACGGGTGCGTTAAACATTCTCCCATAGAGATCAATGATAAATGAAATAACCACAGATTTTTCAGCTAACACTCGATCTTGCGAGAAATACACACTGCTCTGTCATATTACGTACATGGAATAATGCACAACAAAAACAAAGCTCAAATGTACAATTAACAATCACGCAAAATAGCACATACGTATTACACATTCACAATCAGGATAAAAAAATTACGCACAACATTTACACTAAACGAGGAATCCATAAATATGTTCAGATCTTGCAACACGGAACAAAACAACAGGCAAAAAGAATTGCACACTCATAAACAAACAAAACATTCGCATTGACGATTACATAACATTAGTATAAATAAACATTTACAACACTTCACAAATACGAGACCATCACAAATCAGCATTTACAGAAAATACTTTTGGACAATGTTATGCAAAACGATCACTATCATCGCATTATACACATTACACAAATACGAAATCAATATGAGCATGCGCAAATTAATCCTTTCGTGACAGGGTTAAAGTACCTACATCGGAACAACTGTTCCGATGTAGACAAATTGAAACTACGCAATCGTGCATACGATCGCGAGATTTCAATTATTGGATCGCATCTGGGGGTCGTCCCTACAATCCTAGGACCGCCCTCCAGACCGCGATTAAATCCTTGAAGCACAGAAGGCTTCAGGACAGCCGTTAGTTATGACGTTCTATTCCGTCATAACGGCTTTAAAGCCCAGTCTAATTATGACGGAATAGAACGGCATAACGGCTTTAAAAGGTTAAAAAAAATTATACACATTGCACACATACTAATTACTAACAAAGCACACCTGAACATCCTTTACTTTGCAAACCGGTACATCATTAAACATTTACATAGGGTATATAAGAACGCTACAAGCATGGCTTCTTTGACTGTATTGCTTTTTCGAGTTAGGTGCAGGTTTAACCACATATCCCATTCTATTCAAACCCATATCCCATTCCCTTTAACCCCATAGTTTTTTTCTCCTTTACTACATTTATTGTTTACATTTCCTCATTTTCATCTTTTTCCACATATATGTTTGTCTGTTTAATACCCCTTACCCTCTTTTATTTATATCCCATTCACACTTTTAGCACTTTTTTTATTTTTGTTCATTATTTTGACCCCCTTTCATTTAAGCACCTTCACATTTTGTTTGAGTATGTCGGGAGAGGGGGAGCAGATTAGCCCATAGCTATTAGAGCTCATTAGGCAGGAGCTCAGGGATGAGCTTGTAGAGGAGGTTAGGCAGGAGGTTAGCCAGGAGAGAGGGAGGGGGAGAGGAAGGGGGAGAGGAACGGGAAAGGAAGAGGGAGAGGAAGGGGTGGGTGGACCCAGCCACATTGTTGAGGATGAACAAGTGGCTGGGCCCAGTGGGGTGCAGCGTAGAGAGGGAGCTTCACAGTCCTGGAACAGAGGCTCACATCGCAGGGGAAGCCCAGGCAGAAGGAGGAGAGATATACCATGAAGGAGAAGGGGGCACTTATAGAGGCTTATATGCAGAGGGCTTGGAGGCTGCAGGCACTGAAGGCCACCCCTAAGCAGAAGAGGAATCTGTGGCTGGAGATCAGGGATGCCGTCAATGCAATGGGGGTCTATAACGGGGATGTCAAGTCTATACAGCAGCGTTACCCGGACTGCAGAGCTGAACTCAAACGAAAGCTCTCAAGGGAGATGGAATATACAGCTGGGATCAGTGGCGGGCCAGAAATCATCTTTGAATATTCCCCAACATCTCCGAGGTGGCTATAGTCGGTATTGGAGGAGTTGATACCGGGAGCCTGCCCCTCTCATCTGCCGGTAAGCTCATTTACTAATCTCTTTACATCAAAAAATTTTTTATTTAAGGATATGTTTAACGCAATTACGCTTTTTTAGACATTGTTACGTAAACGAATTCACAATTACCTTGCAAATGTTGCATTTCAAGAAAAGCCATCACATTAGGATCTAGTCTACAGAATAGGTGTGCATTTAATCAGATTTTAGACAAACGCAAAAAGACATTCAGATTGACCATATACATATCAGAAAGAAGAGTTTGCAAATGCGGAAATTGTATTGATTGATTTTGATTACAATAGAATTACGAAGGCAGACTCATTAATACACTTTAAAAAAAACATTTACATCTTTATTTGGAACTGTGCTAATATCTCGATTTCTTTATTTTTCCAATATACAGAGTCTGAGCCCGAGAGGAGGCAGCACAGCAACCACAGGCTCCTCCTTCACCCAGCCATGAGAGTGGTGCAGATGACTCGCACCTCGGGGAGACATGGAAGACATCCCTGTACCCTCAACCTCTGAAGAAGCCCCCACTGCAAAAGAGATCCCTACAGCAGCCCCCCGTGCACCAGCAGCTCGCTGTGCACCAGCAGCCCACCGTGCAGCAGATCCTCAGGAGCACATAGCCCCAGAGAGGTGCAGATCTTGACTGATTTCCTTGAGGAGATGCGTGCCTCCCGGATGGAACAGGCGGAATGCAGAGTGTACCTGACAGGAGTACTGAATGAGATTTACGATGGCCAAAGAGAGATTTTGAATACTCTTAAGGAGCCTTTTTTTTTCACCGCTCACTTAAAACAACGCTGGTATTACGAGTTTTCTGCAAGCCGGCGTTAGCCTCAGAAAAGTGAGCGTTGAGCAAAATTTAGCTCCACATCTCACCTCGATATCAGCGCTGCTTAAGTCAGCGGTGAGCTGGCTAAACGTGCTTGTGCACGATTTCCCCATAGGAATCAATGGGGCTGAGCCGGCTGAAAAAAAAAACCCTACAACACCTACAAAAATGCAGCGTCCAGCTCCTAATGCAGGCCTATTGATTCCTATTGGGAAATACATTTTATGTATACACCTAACACCCTAACATGAACCCCGAGTCTAAATACCCCTAATCTTACACTTATTAACCCCTAATCTGCCGTCCCCGACATAGTCACCACCTGCATTATACTATTAACCCCTAATCTGCCGCTCCGGACACCGCCGCCACCTACATTGTACTTATGAACCCCTAATCTGCTGCCCCTAACATCACCAAACCCTACATTATATTTATTAACCCCTAATCTGCTGCCCCCAACGTCGCCACCAGTATAATAAAGTTATTAACCCCTAAATCTAAGTCTAACCCTAAACCTAACCCCCCAACTTAAATATAATTTATAATAAATCTAAAGAAAATTACTATTATTAACTACATTATTCCTATTTAAAACTAAATACTTACCTATAAAATAAACCCTAATATAGCTACAATACAACTAATAGTTACATTGTAGCTAGCTTAGGGTTTATTTTTATTTTACAGGCAACTTTGTATTTATGTTAACTAGGTAGAATAGTTATTAAATAGTTATTAACTATTTTATAACTACCTAGCTAAAATAAATACAAATATACCTGTAAAATAAACCCTAACCTAAAGTTACAATTACACCTAACACTACTCTATAATTAAATTAATTACCTAAACTAACTACAATTAATTACAATTAAATTAAATAAACTAAATTACAGAAAATAAAAAAATAATTACAATTTTTTTAAACTAATTATACCTAATCTAATCCCCCTAATAAAATAAAAAATCCCCCCAAAATAATAAAATTCCCTACCCTATACTAAATTACAAATAGCCCTTAAAAGGGCCTTTGCGGGGCATTCCCCTAAAGTTATCAGCTCTTTTACCTGTAAAAAAAATATATAATCCCCCCCCCAACATTAAAACCCACCACCCACACACCCAACCCTACTCTAAAACCCACACAATCCCCCCTTAATAAAACCTAACACTACCCCTTGAAGATCACCCTACCTTAAAAACGTCTTCACCCAGCCGGGCACAAGTGGTCCTCCAGACGGCAGAAGTCTTCATCCGATCAAGGCAGAAGAGGTCCTCCAGACGGCAGAAGTCTTCATAGAGGCGGCATCTTCTATCTTCATCCTTCCGGAGCGGGTCCATCTTGAAGACATACGACGCGGAGCATCCTCTTCCATTCGACGGCGACTGAAGTATGAAGGTTCCTTTAAGTGACATCATCCAAGATGGCGTCCCTTAAATTCCGATTGGCTGATAGAATCCTATCAGCCAATCGGAATTAAGGTAGGAAAAATCCTATTGGCTGATGCAATCCCCCAATCGGATTGAAGTTCAATCCGATTGGCTGATCCAATCAGCCAATAGGATTGACCTTGCATTCTATTGGCTGTTCGAATCAGCCAATAGAATGCGAGGTCAATCCTATTGGCTGATTGGATCAGCCAATTGGATTGAACTTCAATCCGATTGGCTGATTGCATCCTACCTTATTTTCCTACCTTAATTCCGATTGGCTGATAGGATTCTATCCACGTCAGATGTCTTCAAGATGGACCCGCTCCGCTCCGGAAGGATGAAGATAGAAGATGCTGCCTGGATGAAGACTTCTGCCGTCTGGAGGACCTCTTCTGCCCCGATCGGATGAAGACTTCTGCCGTCTGGAGGACCACTTGTACCCAGCTGGGTGAAGACGTCTCAAGGTAGGGTGATCTTCAAGGGGGTAGTGTTAGGTTTTATTAAGGGGGGATTGGGTGGGTTTTAGAGTAGGGTTGGGTGTGTAGGTGATGGGTTTTAATGTGGGGGGGGTTGTATTTATTTTTTTACAGGTAAAAGAGCTGATTACTTTAGGGCAATGCCCCGCAAAAGGCCCTTTTTTATTTTCTGTAATTTAGTGGTTATTTTTTTTCCTAATTTAGTTTATTTAATTTAATTGTAATTAATTTTAGTTAGTTTAGGTAATTAATTTAATTATAGAGTAGCGTTCGGTGTAATTGTAACTTAGGTTAGGGTTTATTTTACAGGTATATTTGTATTTATTTTAGCTAGGTAGTTATTAAATAGTTAATAACTAATTAATAACTATTCTACCTAGTGAAAATAAATACAAAGTTGTCTGTAAAATAAAAATAAACCCTAAGCTAGCTACAATGTATCTATAAGTTATATTGTAGCTATATTAGGGTTTATTTTATAGATAAGTATTTAGTTTTAAATAGGATTAATTTATTTAATTGTAGTAATTTTATTTCATTTTATTTAAATTATATTTAAGTTAGGGGGGTGTTAGGGTTAGACTTAGGTTTAGGGGTTAATAAATTTAGTATAGTGGCGGCAAAGTTGGGGGCGGCAGATTAGGTGTTAATAAATGTAGGTAGGTGTCGGCGATGTTAGGGACGGCAGATTAGGGGTTAATAATATTTAACTAGTGTTTGCGAGGCAGGAGTGTGGCGGTTTAGGGGTTAATACATTTATTAAAGTGGTGGTGATGTCCAGTCGGCAGATTAGGGGTTAAATGATTTTATTTAAGTGTTTGTGATACTAAGCCTGTATGCCATATTTCTCTCAACGTGTTAAATAAAGTCTATTTTTTTAAAGCTACATTATAGTCTTTGAATTTTTAAAGAAAGACTTTTCATTTAGAAGGTTTATGAAAGCCGAACATTTTCAGAGAGTCTAGCATTTTAAACACCATTCTCAGTTACTCACATTCTTTGACTCGTTATATTGTTAGCATTTGCAGACAGGTTTATCTAGGGCTGCTCTGCTGA
Organism: Bombina bombina; assembly: GCF_027579735.1. Lineage (NCBI taxonomy): Eukaryota > Metazoa > Chordata > Amphibia > Anura > Bombinatoridae > Bombina > Bombina bombina. The sequence continues at coordinate 1,402,448,592 of NC_069500.1, forward strand.
TTGGTGGCTGCATATACCTACCGATTTACATTGACTCACCCATTTGTTTAATTAAAATATAGTAGTGTATTGATGCTCATTCAACACATTATACCAAGAGACTTAAAGGGACACTGAACAAAGATTTTTTTATTTAGTGCTTCAGATAGAAAATGCAATTTTAAAACAATTTATAATTTACTCCTATTAATTTTTCTTCGTTCTCTTGCTTTCTTTATTTAAAAAAGAAGGAATGTAAGCTATTTTTGTGTTCAGAACCATGGAAAGCACTTGTTTATTGGTAGTTAAATTTACCCACCAATCAGCAAGAACAACACAGTGTGTTCAACAAAAATGGGCCGGCATCTAAACTTACATTTTTGCATTTCAAATAAAGATACCAATAGAATGAAAAGAGTTTGATAATAGGAGTAAATTAGAAATGTAATTAAAATTGCATGCTCTATCTGAATCACAATAGATTTTTTGGGGGGTCAGTGTCCCTTTAAGCACATTGGAGAATAGAAGAAATGGAAAACCAGGTTTAAAAATGTATGTGAAAATAAAACATTTTATAAAAAAAAAAAGGGTTTTATGTCTTTTTAAGAGTTACATTAGAAATATATGTTCCCAATACTAGATTTGGAGATCAACAATGTGGAAGCCATACGTGACACAATACTGAGCATTTACATTATTAAAAATATCAGGACATAACATCTAGAATAAGTAGATATCTCATATATATTTATCATATGTAAAGGTCAATGCATATTGAATATATTATTTAAACATAAAAGCGCATCTTTAGCAAATATATGTTGAAAATTAAACACAACACATTAATTATTTTGAAAAATGAAAATATTGTTTACAATTTACAAACATATTAAATAAGATGGAGTATATTCATGGATTTGCACTTGCCTCAAAATGTATTCGGCAGTAAAAACATATTGCCTTCATTTTTGTTTCTTCAACGAGACAGCCATCAAAAGATATTTTTGTGTTCTTTATCAGCGTTGGTTCAACAATGTACATGACTGACACAATCCATAATCCATGAAAGTCATGGTTTTAAACTTGTGTTCTCTTTCACAAATGTGAGTTATGTGGAAATTCAAATATTGCGGGAGAACGTAATCCAATCAGATGGATTTAACACCTTGACATGTGATGTCTTAAACAACATGGTGCATCCGAGATCGCGTAAAAATGTCATCCTATCAAAGGCGCATCTGATATCGCGTAAAAATGTCATCCTATCAAAAACACATCCGAGATCGCGTAAAAACGTCATCCTATCAAAGGCGCATCCGAGATTACGTAAAAATGTCATCCTATCAAAGAAGTCTGCATTTTACAGCTTTGCATGTCAATAAGAAATGTAATTATATTTTAAAACCTAGTATGTGCTATATTGTTATCTATGAAGCGTGTTTATTTCATGTAATGCACAGCTTCACATAATGTCACGCTAGATAACGTAATACTATGATATATGAAATATAATCCATTCTTGGTAATAAGTATATATTTCATTAAAATAGGAGGATTCTGAAAATTTTAGGAAGAAGCAGGGTTTAAATGGATATGAAACAAACATTTTATGTTACACGATTATGTAAAAGATTTAAATTTTAACGACCTTTCAAATTTAATAATATTATTTTAATTTGCTTCTTTCTCTTTGTATCTTTTGATGAAATGGGTTTCGAGGTGATCTCAAGAGCTGCAAACAACCTATGTTCTAAATGCTGATTGGTGACCGCATATATATATACCGATTGTCATTGGTTCACCGATGTGTTCAGTTAGAAATCAGTAGTGCACTGATACTCATTTTAAAAATTAGACCAAGAGATTGAATTAAATTTGATAATTGAAGTACATTTAAAATATATATATATATATATATATATAATGTTAGACATAAAGGATCAAATACATTTATTGGTTCAATGTCCCTTTAAGGCTTAACAACATAACATATTTTATAAAAAATGACAGGAAGAAATGAAGAAATAAATATGAAAAATAACATATTAATACATTAGATTTTATTATGATGTCTGAAAAGTTAAATAAATAATATGAGTGACAAAAAAGTCAGAATGATAAATCAAGCCCATTGGAGCCATCTGACAAGGTGACAGTGCATCACAGTCCTTGGAGGGAGTTGACAGGGCAAACACAGCCCCATTGGAACCATCTGACAAGGTGACAGTGCATCACAGTCCTTGGAGGGAGTTGACTGGGCAAACACAGCCCCATTGGAGCCATCTGACAAGGTGACATAGGGCATCACAGTCCTTGGAGGGAGTTGACAAGGCAAACACAGCCCCACTGGAGCCATCTGACAAGGTGACATAGTGCATCACAGTCCTTGGAGGGAGTTGACAAGGCAAACAAAGGCCAACACAGCCCCATTCGAGCCATCTGACAAGGTGACATAGTGCATCACAGTCCTTGGAGGGAGTTGACAAGGCAAACACAGCCCTTTTCTAAGTATATTATATTGAATATTTTATACTTATGTGATTTAGTGATTTCCAAACTGTGTTCACTAATATATTTTAATATCATTAATAGAAGTAGTTATTGTGACGAGCACAGAGGGATCCAGCACTGATGGGGACCTGCATTTGTATGCTTCTGGTAAGTCCATTGGCTCTTTCATATGTCATTGAAGTTGTATTTTGTAATAAATATTATGTTCATGGTTCTGATGAAGCATTTCATTTGAATAAAACATATAATCTACTCCTCTGATGATATATATATATATATATATATATATATATATATATATATATATATATATATATATATATATATATATATATATATTTTATTTTAAGATTAAGATCTCAAAGCTTCTTAGTCTAGACCTTTGTGCTTCAGAACATGGCTAGCACATGCTTATCTTTATTTTAAATTTAAACAACAATCATCAAGTGATACACACATGAGAACTTTTAAATGTTCCATGTACTCAGCTTTTGTGAATATTTTAAAAATACAGACTATAAAATGTAATTCTTACTCATCGATAATTAAAAATCTAATTTCGTTTCCATGCTCCATCAAAATTATGGAATTTCTAACTTTGGTTCAGTAGTTTTTCAATGCAACATTGATGTGTGTCTTTGAGCACCAGTAACATATGTTATAAGAATTTTTTTAAAACAGAGAATGGTTTTCGGGGGCGCTCAGTAAGCTTAAAACGTTAGAGATATGGGTATGATCACATTAATAATGGGGACCTTAATAAGGGTGTTCTCAAATAATTATATATATATATAATTATATATATTTGGACTCTTTTCCTTTTTGGTAAAAAATTATTGAAGGATAAATCACTCTTTTTTTATCTTTTATTGAAAAATACACCTTTATGTATTTATTCGTGAATGATCTACAGAAGAGCAAAAAATTCAAATGTATATATATATTTGGACTCTTTTCCTTTTTGGTAAAAAATTATTGAAGGATAAATCACTTTTTTTTATCTTTTATTGAAAAATACACCTTTATGTATTTATTCGTGTTTATTATAAATTTGCATAATGGTTGTTATGTTCTTTATTAGTTTTGAATATATGAAACATTAAATGTGAATTCTAATGTTTATAAATTTTATCTGTACCCAAATAAATATAATGTCACATTGAAACACTTCCGGACTCTCAGTTTAAAGCCTCTATATTGGTGATATGGTTAAACCAGGTACGTTTTTTTGACTAATATATAGTGAAGAGAACTTGAAAATATATGCCAATTTTATAAAAAAACTTTTACTTATTAAAAAACATTACATAAAAATCATAAAATACAAAATTATACAATTAGCAGATTTTTCACTGAAATCTATTGTGACAAATTTGTTCCTTTAAAAACAAACAATTAAACTTTCTTCTAAGAAAACCTTTGATATGCGTAGATATTTAAAATAAATTACTAAGCTTATAACTTTATGCAAGTGTTTTCAATATACTTCTGCTTTAAGAAAATGGCTTTTGTGTTTTCTTACTGGACTGATAAGTAAAGGATGGTCTAACGTTACCACCTTTAATTAACCAAAAAAAAATATTATTTTTAAAGAGAACGACATATGTAACTTTGCGTGTTATTTTAGAATGGGAATGTGAATATTTTTATGGGAGAATGGGAACAGAGTTTCCTGGAAAATTGCGAGCTTGGCGCGAACATTGTGCTTTTTAATAGATATATAGACGATCTATTTTTTATATGGAATGGTAGCGAGGAAGACCTAAAAGAATTTATTTTATTAATGAACAATAATGATAGAGGGATAGAATTCACCCATCAATATAGTCATAAAGAAATTACATTTTTGGACTTAGATATAAAAGTAACAGCAGACAAGTTGGAAACCAGCACACATTTCAAACCTGTTGACTCAAATAACCTAATACATGCCTCTAGCTGCCATTACAGCAAATGGAAAGACAACATACCAGTAGGTCAATGTCTCCGAATAAAGAAAAATTGTTCTAAACAAGATGATTTTGAGGCCCAAATAGGCATACTTGAAGAAAAATTTAAAGAACGAGGATATAAATCCGAGATCATAAACACAGCTATAAATAGAGCCAAAAATGTAGAAAGAAAAGAATTACTTAAAGTAAAAAAGAAACCCATTTCAACAAAATATAATGAATATGAAATACCCTTCATCAATGACTATAGTCAAGATCATAAAGTATTGAATAAAATTCTACGTAAACATTGGCATCTGATCAAAGCAGACCCAATATTAGGAGATAAAGTACCTCCCCACCCGAGAATGATCTACAGAAGAGCAAGAAATTTAAAATCTATATTAGCACCGAGTGAGTTTAAATCGAATCATAAGAAACAAACCCAATGTGATCTTTCAGGGAACCACCTTAAGGGTTTCTTTCCCTGCCATCTTTGTAGGGCCTGTAAATTTAGTTCAAAAATGAAAAATATTTCCATTTATTTTGGGGGGCTTTGTTATTTTATTAGAGAGGTTAGAGTAGGTGTAATTAGTTTAAAATTGTTGTAATATTTTTCTTATGTTTGTAAATATTCTTTTATTTTTTGTAACTTAGTTCTTTTTTATTTTTTGTACTTTAGCTAGTTATTTAATTGTATTTATTTGTAGCAATTGTATTTAATTAATTTATTGATAGTGTAGTGTTAGGTTAATTGCAGGTAATTGTAGGTAGTTTATTTAATTAATTTATTGATAGTCTAGTGTTAGGTTTATTTGTAACTTAGGTTAGGATTTCTTTTACAGGTAAATTTGTAATTATTTTAACTATTTTAGCTATTAAATAGTTCTTAACTATTTAATAGCTATTGTACCTGGTTAAAATAAATACAAAGTTACCTGTAAAATAAATATAAATCCTAAAATAGCTATGATATAATTATAATTTATATTGTAGCTATATTAGGATTTATTTTACAGGTAAGTATTTAGCTTTAAATTGGAATAATTTATTTAATAAGAGTTAATTAATTTAGTTAGATTTAAATTATATTTAATTTAGGGGGGTGTTAGTATTAGGGTTAGACTTAGCTTTAGGGGTTAATACATTTATTAGAATAGCGGCGAGATTCGGTCGGCAGATTAGGGGTTAATAATTGAAGTTAGGTGTCGGCGATGTTAGGGAGGGCAGATTAGAGGTTAATACTATTTATGATAGGGTTAGTGAGGCGGATTAGGGGTTAATAGCTTTATTATAGTAGCGCTCAGGTCCAGTCGGCAGATTAGGGGTTAATAAGTGTAGGCAGGTGGAGGTGACGTTGTGGGGGGCAGATTAGGGGTTAATAAATATAATATAGGGGTCGGCGGTGTTAGGGGCAGCAGATTAGGGGTACATAGGGATAATGTAAGTAGCGGCGGTTTACGGAGCGGCAGATTAGGGGTTAATAATAATATGCAGGGGTCAGCGATAGCGGGGGCGGCAGATTAGGGGTTAATAAGTGTAAGGTTAGGGATGTTTAGACTCGGGGTACATGTTAGAGTGTTAAGTGCAGACGTAGGAAGGGTTACCGCATAGCAAACAATGGGGCTGCGTTAGGAGCTGAACGCGGCTTTTTTGCAGGTGTTTGGGTTTTTTTCAGCTCAAACAGCCCCATTGTTTCCTATGGGGGAATCGTGCACGAGCACGTTTTTGAGGCTGGCCGCGTCCGTAAGCAACTCTGGTATCGAGAGTTGAAGCTGCGTTAAAAATGCTCTACGCTCCTTTTTTGGAGCCTAACGCAGCCTTTATGTGGACTCTCGATACCAGAGTTATTTTTATGGTGCGGCCAGAAAAAAGCCGGCGTTAGTTTTTCGGGTCGTTACCGACAAAACTCCAAATCTAGGCCTAGGTGTTTTGACGCTGTGGAAAAAAATCATAGCAGCTAAAGGTTTTTTCCTGAAAGAAAAGGATTGCCGTGAAAAACAAACACCTGAAATCAAAAAGTAAAGACACTTGTTCCCCTCCGTACACTCTGTACTAAAGAGCAGGAAGAATAATTTGGTCTAAGGGATAAGAGACTTGCGCATGTCTGAAAACATCCAAATGGAATAATTCTGACTGTTGCCGACAAACATCAACTCCTGAGGGAAGATTACTCGAAGGAAGGGTAAGACTACCTGCATGGCAGGATTACTACAAATTCTACCAAAGGTACTAATCATATAAAGATATTTTAAAAAAAAAACCTCCCTAAGGCAAGTCCTAAAAGGCAACTTAAGCATTCAGTAGTTGGCCACTACTAAAGTTTATTGTCAAGGAGAAATATGCATTAGGAGAGACTTTTGTGTAATCGTTACATTTGGAGAGACTTTCCATTTCTAAAATAACACGCAAAGTTACATATGTCAAAATAAGGGGCATTGCAACAAAATTACCATTTGCTAAAAGAGACTATACAGCTTTCTCTTTAAAAATAATATTTTTTTTTGGTTAATTAAAGGGATACTGAACCAAAAATGTTTCTTTTGTGATTCAGATAGAGCATGCAATTTTAAGCAACTTTCTAATTTACTCCTATTATCAATTTTTCTTCATTCTCTTGCTATCTTTATATAAAAAAAGAGGGCATCTAAGCTTTTTTCTTGGTTCAGAACTCTGGAGAGCAGTTTTTGATTGGTGGATGAATTTATCCACCAATCAGCAAGGGCAACCTAGGTTGTTCACCAAAAATGGTCCGGCATCTAAACTTACATTCTTGCATTTCAAATAAAGATTCCAAGAGAATGAAGAAAATTTGATAATAGGAGTAAATTAGAAAGTTGCTTAAAATGTCATGCTCTATCTGAATCATGAAAGAAAACATTTGGGTACAGTGTCCCTTTAAAGGTGGTAACGTAAGACCATCCTTTACTTATCAGTCCAGTAAGAAAACACAAAAGCCATTTTCTTAAAGCAGAAGTATATTGAAAACACTTGCATAAAGTTATAAGCTTAGTAATTTATTTTAAATATCTACGCATATCAAAGGTTTTCTTAGAAGAAAGTTTAATTGTTTGTTTTTAAAGGAACAAATTTGTCACAATAGATTTCAGTGAAAAATCTGCTAATTGTATAATTTAGTATTTTATGATTTTTATGTAATGTTTTTTAATAAGTAAAAGTTTTTTTATAAAATTGGCATATATTTTCAAGTTCTCTTCACTATATATTAGTCAAAAAAAGTACCTGGTTTAACCATATCACCAATATAGAGGCTTTAAACTGAGAGTCCGGAAGTGTTTCAATGTGACATTATATTTATTTGGGTACAGATAAAATTTATAAACATTAGAATTCACATTTAATGTTTCATATATTCAAAACTAATAAAGAACATAACAACCATTATGCAAATTTATAATAAACACGAATAAATACATAAAGGTGTATTTTTCAATAAAAGATAAAAAAAGAGTGATTTATCCTTCAATAATTTTTTACCAAAAAGGAAAAGAGTCCAAATATATATATATACATTTGAATTTTTTGCTCTTCTGTAGATCATTCACGAATAAATACATAAAGGTGTATTTTTCAATAAAAGATAAAAAAAGAGTGATTTATCCTTCAATAATTTTTTACCAAAAAGGAAAAGAGTCCAAATATATATAATTATATATATATATATATAATTATTTGAGAACACCCTTATTAAGGTCCCCATTATTAATGTGATCATACCCATATCTCTAACGTTTTGAGCTTACTGAGCGCCCCCGAAAACCATTCTCTGTTTTAAAAAAATTCTTATAACATATGTTACTGGTGCTCAAAGACACACATCAATGTTGCATTGAAAAACTACTGAACCAAAGTTAGAAATTCCATAATTTTGATGGAGCATGCAAACGAAATTAGATTTTTAATTATCGATGAGTAAGAATTACATTTTATAGTCTGTATTTTTAAAATATTCACAAAAGCTGAGTACATGGAACATTTAAAAGTTCTCATGTGTGTATCACTTGATGATTGTTGTTTAAATTTAAAATAAAGATAAGCATGTGCTAGCCATGTTCTGAAGCACAAAGGTCTAGACTAAGAAGCTTTGAGATCTTAATCTTAAAATAAAATATATATATATATATATATATATATATCATCAGAGGAGTAGATTATGTTTTATTCAAATGAAATGCTTCATCAGAACCATGAACATAATATTTATTACAAAATACAACTTCAATGACATATGAAAGAGCCAATGGACTTACCAGAAGCATACAAATGCAGGTCCCCATCAGTGCTGGATCCCTCTGTGCTCGTCACAATAACTACTTCTATTAATGATATTAAAATATATTAGTGAACACAGTTTGGAAATCACTAAATCACATAAGTATAAAATATTCAATATAATATACTTAGAAATTTGAAGACTAGAGCACTAATATGAACAATAAATATATGAGTTGATCAAGGTGATATTAAAGAAAATTATGTTTTTTACATATGTTGGATTTCTTACTATATTAGCCAGCTAATTTTTCTCATATGAATCAATGGCATATCTAAATATAACTATTAATCCCTGTTTTGAAAATAATACAGACACACACACAACACTTTGAATAACACCTGTTGACAACTACAAGATAAGTCATGTTTCACATAGATCCATCTGTGCAATGTACAGTAATCTGTTTTAGGACACCACACATATTGATCACAATGCAATACATATTTTTGAAAAAATGTCATCATGGTGGTGTTCGAATATTTTGATATATCTATAAAGGTAGTCCAAAAGTGAAAGATGTGATTTAGATATCAATATTGTTTCATCCAAACAGTGTAAGGATTAATTTAGATATTTGTAATTAATATTACATATTAAAATATCTTTATTTGACAATGTCACTGTTAAGGAATTGTCTAGTCCATATGTTGATGTAATGAATGGGATAGAGCATGCAATTCCTTAAAAAATATAATTTCATGCTATCATCAAGAATCTTTAATTATCCTTCTCTCTTAAAGGGACATGAAACTCCAAATGTGTAATTTTATTTTTTATACAGATTCAAATCCAGCCTGTGATTTAAAAAAGCTTACAAATATACTTAAATTAGATACTTTTCTTAATTGTCTTAGAATTCTTTTTAAAAGGAGAAACTATACCCTACTGGGAGTTATCTGAAGACATTTGTTTAATCAATTAAAATATGATATAATGTGCATCAACCAATCATCAGGTTACTCCCAGTAATGCATTGCTGCTCCGGAGCCTACCTAGATATGCTTTTCAACTAAGGATACCAATATACTGCAGCTATTTAGATAATAGAATAACATTTTAAACTTGTTTCATATAACAGATTGTGGGCGCCATGTACTAAGCTTCGAAGTGACCATCCGTCTTTATTTCCGCGTCAAAATTCGCTCACGATCTGCTTCTCGTATGTACCAATCTGCGATCGGGTCGAAAAACCACTATTTTCATCAGCGATCGTAATTTTACGCAACTGATCATTCCGAAGCCTTTTTCCACTTACTACATGTTCGATCGCACGTAAATTCGCTATAATCGGAAATTATGAATGTTACTACTAATCCGTCCGCTACAACTTTCACTGTAACTTACGCGTGATTTGCTTCGTGACCATTTAGGTAGCGAATACAATAGAAAACTATAGGGCATATCAACCTGACGCCAGGTAGAAGTACTTAAGTGAAAGGACTAGACTACTATTGTATCATTATTGGTTTTTGGATCACTGAATGAAGATGGAGACACTTTTACACATGTTTCTTTTCCGATTAATTCAATTACGAGGAAGAAGGGCTATACAGGCACCGGTTGACAACTTGCAAAGAAGGAGAGGTAGAAGAATCAGTCCCTAGAGTTTTCCTTCCACATATGGGTTTGGAAAGCATTTCTGATCGAGAGATTATCCAGAGATTCCATTTGGACAGAGAAGCTATTATGGAACTTTACAATGAAATAGCAGAATACCTGGAACCTATGACAGCGCGTTCACAAGCCATACGCGGACTATTAAAACTGTTGGCAGCCTTACACTTTTTTGCCACCGGTTCATTCCAAGCTGTGTCTAGCATTATAATTGGCATCAGCCAGTCTGCTTTTTCGAGGCACCTAACCAAAGTTATTGATGCTTTGATGGTCGTCTTTCCAAGGTACGTGTGCCTTCCATCGACTCCAGAAGAGTGGCAATCTGTGAAGTCTAATTTTTATAGAATGGCCGAAATGCCCAATGTACTTGGAGCCATCGATTGCACCCATGTTGCAGTCAAACCATCCCGAGAACGTGAGGAAGTTTTCCGGAATAGAAAACAGTACCATTCCCTCAATGTTCAGATGGTGTGTGACCATAACATGAAAATAATCAGTGTCGGTTCCAACTTCCCTGGATCCTGCCATGATTCGTATATCTTGCGTCAGTCTGGGTTATATCGGAAGTTTGAGGAGGGAGAGATGCCTGAAGGATGGCTGTTAGGTAATTATATTTTTTGGATTTTATGTTACAGTATTATTAAAATTGTCAAACGTAGTTTATGTAATGGATTGTGATGATAGATTTAACTAAAAAGCATAGTTAATTCTCATTGAAATTATCGTCTTTATCATCTTTGAAATGTTAATCCTTTTTTATTTTTTTCATAGGGGACGCTGGTTAGACAGCTTCTTAACTTTGCTCTTTTGCGCCGAATGAAGCTTCAAAGTTATCAATAATCCGATTGTCTTCGACACACAATAGACGCGAAATTTTACGGCTTGGTATTTAGTACATTCATGTAACAAAGTGCCATCCGCATGGTGCGAATGCCGGCGGGTTATTTCGATACGGTCTGTGCGAAAAAATTGACGCCTTAGTACATGGCGCCCTGTGTCTAAATCATAAAAGAAAAAGGTTGGTTTTCATGTCCCTTTAATGATAAGAAGAATATATCCAAGCATATGAGATGTATTTTTATATAACCTGCACATATGTAAATATGTGTTAGTGTTGTCTAAATGTAGCCAAAAACTGTCAAGCGCTACCCAGGGGCATAATACTAAATGGCCATGACCCAAAGATTACATTAAAATGAAGATATCAAGAATAGAAGGAATATCTTCAAATACTCATAATTGAATATTTGTATTACAATGAAATCCAAAATCTGATTCGTGATTCTTATTTTAAAATAACATTAAAATAGATTTAGAGTATCCATATTAATAGAGATAAATGTGAATGGATTAGGTAATGTTATGTCTAAGTTTGTGAGACAAATGTAAATTAAAATGAGACATACTATACTGTGATGAACACGGGCTCGAGGTTCCAGCACCGACAGCCATATTTGTAAAATATTCAATCATGATTGGAAATTGTTAGGTGTTTCCCCAGGGGGGTAAGTGTCAGGTCAGGCCGAAGCCACAGGGCCAGTGTACCACCTGAGGCATATGTAGATTATCTGATAAGGGCCCCTTAGAATGACTCAGACCACGCAGCAATATGATCTAAAGCCAATTCTGTTTATTGAACAGTGCAAGCATTTCTTATAACAGCATACAGGGTTAAGGGGATGACACGTTAGGACCGCGTCATCTTACACAGTTATACAGAACAAAGTACAATGTAAAGCTGGAAAATGAGTTTCTCATAACAAGAATTACATAGTCATAATAGGCTAACATCTGCGGAGACAGCAAGGTTTCTGAACCATCTTATTGACATTATCTTCCAGAGTACATTGACAAGGCCGAACAGCTAAGGAAACTATCATAACATGCACATAGTTCTCACTACATAATAACCCAGTATAATAAAAGTCTAATCATTACAAAATGGATGCTAATCATTACAAGATGGCTGCGAGGAACAAGATGGCTGCCGTCAGGTTCATATTACCCCTAACAGATATCATTAATAAAAATCAGGCCATGGACACAAACAATATTTTCTTTTTGTTTTTAGAATTGACAAAGTAAAATTATATTTGTATTCACGTAAGTTCATTGTTTTCTAAATTATTTTTTTTACAAAGAGAACATGTATTCTTATTTTCAATCTTTTATGTTGTTGACTGTCCCTTTAAGTAATTTTTTATTTTTGCATTGTCATCAATTTTCTAATGTAGAAGATTGTAAATAAGGATACTGTATTCTTCACATATATAATAATTAACGTATACATTTGACCAACATTTCTAAGTAATGCCACTGTTACAGCAAACACATGTTCACGTGTCTGCGCAATTATCTTTCGTGATCATCGCCCATTAGTCAAAGCGAAATTGCGCATCCGTGATTTGACCAACATGTCTAAAGAAATGCCACTGTTACAGCAAACACATGTTCACTTGTCTGCGCAATTATATCTTTCGTGATCATCGCGCAATTAGTCAAAGTGTAATTGCGCATCCGTGATTCATAATTGATTTTGATATAGTAGTGTGATGAGTATAATTTCTAAAGACTTCGAATATAATTTCAATTGGGTGTATTACGATATTCAAATCGGATATTTGTAAAGATTGAATGATAACAATTAATATTTAGAACTGTGGTATGATTCGATATTCAATGTCTGAAATGGCGGATGATAGGGATTTCACGGATGCGCAATTCCATTTTAGCTCTGTGACGCATATTCGGGAGAGTGCAAGATACATCATTCCTATTTCATGTGTGACGAATCTAAATTCAGATATCTAAACATCATATGTAGCGTGTGTTGTGAGATCTATATAGGTTGAATATATGACTATATACACATTGCTTAAATATATACTCAAATATTAATATATTCTGTGAAGTCTGATATTTACCTGGCTCAGCCTCTCTACCTCCTTCTCCCAGGTCACCGATTGGAGAAGCAGCTGCACTGGGCTCCGGGTCTTGGGTGTCATATCCAGCAACTGGGGAAGAAGTTGAGGAGCGAGAGGATGCAAATCTGCCGGGGAAACGGAGATTGAGGAGGGTGCATAAAGTCTCATCATAATTTAGCAGGTATAGTGTCCGTGGGGGTGGATCCTGCTTTCCATCCCTCTGACGGGCTTTTACCCACTCCCTTATGAGGTGGACTTTTTTGCGTAGCCGCAACCTCATATCCCCGAATCTCCGCATGATTTGATCCTGGGTCCTCTGGATGTCACACACTGCATTAACCGCTTGGGTGACAGACAACCAGAGGGTCTTCCTCATACTCTGCTTTGTCAACTTCTTCTTGTTCCCAAACAGATACGGATAGAACTCCTCGACTGCGTTGACCAATGCAGCACTTTCCGCCCGTGTGAACATGGCTGACGTCATGCCTGCTAGTCCGAAGAATAAATATAATATTTAAATATATATATATATATATATATATATATATATATACATGCCAGCAGGCATTAGAGAACTGACAAAAATGGCAACGTGTAATGGACATGGTATCTGTACATCTGAATGGATGAAATATTGAAGATTTGTTATGTCTGTGAGGCCATACTGACTCAAGTTATGTTTGTGTGATGAACTCTGATTGGCCGTTTCTTAATGTTTCATATCTTTGTAACTTCAATACACATACCTACTGTGGGTGCTGTTGCTACATTTTGCATGTAGACTTATTTGTTATTTATGGGATTGTTATGCGTATATGTGTGACACATATTTAATATACGTGATCCGTTAAATATTAATATATTAAGTTTACATTTTATCTCTATTTGTTTTTTACGAACGATAGTAAATATAATCCAGTCACATTAGTAAATGTTTTACACATTAAGATGTTTAAGAGTGATCAGCTTATTTCATATAAATATATTTTTATTTAAAAATTAAACATTGGGGAAGGGGGGGGCGTGTCTGGACGGCGGCCATGATCAGCAGCAACTTCATGAAGCTCCTCAAGTGGATTTAAATATATGTTGAATATCTCTTCTCAAACTTGTCATTTTGCACTGAAAGACATTAAGCTAACATTGGAGAAGAAAGGGAGCTGAATGACATTTCAAATTCATGTTATCTCCTGCTGGGTTCAAACAAATAGAACCTGGAAAGTAGGCAGCAAATTCATCATATGCATACATCACCCCCCTCGAGTACTCTAATTACTCGAATAGAGCAGTATTAATCTGCTATAATTTGCTACTCAAGCCAGAACATTACATAAAGTTGATAATATGGAAGTCTTCCATACTATATTGCAAGCTAAATTAGAGGCCTTGGATCTACTAATAGATTGCAGGTTTATGGACCTGAGAGACATTTGCAAAGCGTCAAGTACGGTGGGCTCACTTACTACAGTACAAGGAGACATGCGGGTGAATGCGGGTGCTATTTGGCCCGACGAATCTGCAGACCTGCGACCTAGACCGATCTCACATGTGGTGTTGCACGGCCCTAATCTAACGCCTCAAGTTCAAGCTCTGAAAAGTCCCATACCAGAGGAACAGCGCACAGATGGTTCATCGTTGCCCTCTGCTCCCCTGGGAGGGGAAGCGGCCGGTCCCCGCAGGAGTAATGAGGGCTCTGCAACTATACAGGAAAGGAGACTATCGGATATTACCGGGCTCCCAGAAGTGTTGAAGATGTTAGCCAGCAGCGTGCAGGGGAGTGACAGCCTGGAGATACTGTTGCGTAAGCAGTTACGGTTATGGTCCACCATTTCTTTTGCCGGTGTCTATGTGTCTGGATGTACAACATTACGAGCTGGGTACTACCTACCTCTTAATTGCTGCACAAGAGTTGGTGTTGGTTAGGGATGGACACTCTGCAGGGGCTACCATGCTTTCCCACACTAGCTTTGGATTCCCAGATTATTATGGGTTTTGAGCATTCTTGTAGAGGGGGTGCAATTATGTTTCTGGATCCTCATTGCTATATACATAATATGGTCATGTCTTTATTTTTTTATTTTTGTCTCTTCTTTCTTTTTTTCTCTGCACAATCTCATACTTAGCATTAATATTTGGCACATGATGGGGGATACCATATAAGTGACCATGTTCGTTAATGGTGTTACTTACAGATTTCACCAGGCATGCTGAGGGTGTATTTTCAGATATAATGGATGTTATTACTTGTATTATACACAAACCTTATGCTTCTGGTTCATAGTTAGCTTAGAAGGGGCAATATTATATGTGCAAGTGGGCTTGCCTTTAACCCCTTAAGGACCAACGACGTACAGGGTATGTCGTACAAAAAACGGTCGTTAACGACCAACGACGTACCCTGTACGTCGTCAGTGGATTCAAGCGGTGGAAGCGATCCTGATCGCTTCCAGACGCTTTCATGCTATTGCAGTGATACCTCGATATTGAGGTATCCTGCAATAAAAATTTGTAGGCATCCGATGCAGAGAGAACCACTCTATGGCCCTCTCTGCATCAGCCAGTGATGGTGCCAATCATTGGAGGGTGGGAGCAGCAGCAGGGAGGCGGCCATCACTGGTAGGTATCCGGCAGAGGGGGGCGGGATCATGTGCGGGGGCGCAAGCAGGCACCCACACGGGGGCGAGTGGGGACCCTACACTATGGAACTAAGGAGGGAGAGAGGAGGGGGGAATTGGATGTAAGTGATCAGGGAGGGGGTGGGAGGTCATTGAGGGGGGGCAGCTACACTACAGAAATGTTTTGTTTTCTTGCTAAAATATATATATAAATAAATTAATTATATGGCAAAATGGGTACTGGCAGACAATGGTGGACAATAAGGTAGAGGGGGGAGAGTTTGAGAGCTGTTTGGGGGAACAGGGAGGTTAGGGGCTAAGGGGGATCCTACACAGCAGAATATATCTTTATTTTAAAAAGCCTTTAATTTTAGTACTGGCAGACTTTCTGCTGTGTATTTGTTCCACTGGTAGACGCTAGCGTTTCACAAATGCTAGGATTCACCATCCCTTTATCCCCAGAAGTATGTGACAAGTGTACACTTATAGATGGTGCAACGTCTCTTAGAAATACAGCATTTAAGTTTTTCACAAGAAAATATCTTTAAGTTTGTGGGAATCTAATTAGAAATATGTTTTTATGGTAAATCGTTTCAGCAGTTTAAGTTTCTAAATTATGGTGTATAATAATATATGCTGTTTTTTATTTTGTAACCTTTAGAATAGTTCCACACACTCTGATTCACCTCAAATCACCCAATGCAAATTACACACAATAGTGACTGCTTACATTTAAAGGGACAGTCAAGTCCAAAAAAAACTTTCATGATTCAGATAGGGCATGTAATTTTAAACAACTTTTCAATTTACTTTTATCACCAATTTTTCTTTGTTCTCTTGGTATTCTTAATTGAAAGCTAAACCTAGGAGGCTCATATGCTAATTTCTTAGACCTTGAAGGCCGCCTCTAATCTAAATGCATTTAAGTGATGTCACGAATAGTTCGCCGGCGAATAGCTTGTTCGCGTTCGCCGCGGCGGGCTAACATATGCGATGTTCGATCCGCCCCCTATTCGTCATCATTGAGTAAAACTTTGACCCTGTACCTCACAGTCAGCAGACACATTCCAGCTAATCAGCAGCAGACCTTCCCTCCCAGACCCTCCTACCTCCTGGACAGCATCCATTTTAGATTCATTCGGAAGCTGCATTCTTAGTGAGAGGAGGGACAGTGTAGCTGCTGCTGATTTAATAGGGAAATCGATAGCTAGGCTAGTGTATTCAGTGTCCACTACAGTCCTGAAGGACTCATCTGATCTCTGCTGTAAGAGGACAGCACCCCAAAAAGCCCTTTTTAGGGCTAGAACATCAGTCTGCTTTTTTTTTTTTTTTCCCCTGTGTAATCTAATTGCAGTTGCCTGCCTGCCAGCGTGTGTGTCAGGCTCACAGCGTATACTGTGCCCACTTGCCCACCACTCATATCAGGTGTAACAGTAGTGTAGTTTTAAAAAAAAAACAACATTTTTTTGACTGTGTTAAATAATAGCAGTCAGTTTCCTTCACACGTGTGCGTTTCAGTGCCTGCCAGGGCACAGTGTCACCCCAGTGCAACTCATATCTGGTGTAATAGTAGTGTACATTTAAAAAAAAACAACACTTTTTTGACTGTGTTATATAATAGCAGTCAGTTTCCTTCACACGTGTGCCTTTCAGTGCCTGCCAGGGCACAGTGTCACCCCAGTGCAACTCATATCTGGTGTAACAGTAGTGTACATTAAAAAAAACAAGACTTCTTTGACTGTGTTAAATAATAGCAGTCAGTTTCCTTCACACGTGTGCGTTTCAGTGCCTGCCAGGGCACAGTGTCACCCCAGTGCAACTTATATCTGGTATAACGGTAGTGTACATTTAAAAAAAACAACTTTTTTGACTGTGTTAAATAATAGCAGTCAGTTTCCTTCACACGTGTACGTTTCAGTGCCTGCCAGGGCACAGTGTCACCCCAGTGCAACTCATATCTGGTGTAAGAGTAGTGTACATTTAAAAAAAAACAACACTTTTTTGACTGTGTTAAATAATAGCAGTCAGTTTCCTTCACACGTGTGCGTTTCAGTGCCTGCCAGGGCACAGTGTCACCCCAGTGCAACTCATATCTGGTGTAACAGTAGTGTACATTTAAAAAAACAACTTTTTTGACTGTGTTAAATAATAGCAGTCAGTTTCCTTCACACGTGTGCGTTTCAGTGTCTGCCTGCCAGGGCACAGTGTCACCCCAGTGCAACTCATATCTGGTGTAACAGTAGTGTAGATTTAAACAAAAACAACACTTTTTTTTTACTGTGTTAAATAATAGCAGTCAGTTTCCTTCACACGTGTGCCTTTCAGTGCCTGCCAGGGCACAGTGTCACCCCAGTGCAACTCATATCTGGTGTAACAGTAGTGTACATTTAAAAAAAACAACACTTTTTTGACTGTTAAATAATAGCAGTCAGTTTCCTTCACACGTGTGCGTTTCAGTGCCTGCCAGGGCACAGTGTCACCCCAGTGCAACTCATATCTGGTGTATCAGTAGTGTAGATTTAAAAAAAAAAACACTTTTTTTACTGTGTTAAATAATAGCAATCAGTTTCCTTCACAGGTGTGCGTTTCAGTGCCTGCCAGGGCACAGTGTCACCCCAGTGCAACTCATATCTGGTGTAACAGTAGTGTACATTTAAAAAAAAACACTTTTTTGACTGTGTTAAATAATAGCAGTCAGTTTCCTTCACACGTGTGCGTTTCAGGGCCTGCCAGGGCATAGTGTCACCCCAGTGCAACTCATATCTAGTGTAACCGTAGTGTACATTTAAAAAAAAACAACACTTTTTTGACTGTGTTAAATAATAGCAGTCAGTTTCCTTCACACGTGTGCGTTTCAGTGCCTGCCAGGGCACAGTGTCACCCCAGTGCAAATCATATCTGGTGTAACAGTAGTGTACATTTAAAAAAAACAACACTTTTTTAACTGTGTTAAATTATAGCAGTCAGTTTCCTTCACACGTGTGCGTTTCAGTGCCTGCCAGGGCACAGTGTCACCCCAGTGCAACTCATATCTGGTGTAACAGTAGTGTAGATTTAAAAAAACAACACTTTTTTGACTGTGTTAAATAATAGCAGTCAGTTTCCTTCACACGTGTGCGTTTCAGTGCCTGCCAGGGCACAGTGTCACCCCAGTGCAACTCATATCTGGTGTAACAGTAGTGTAGATTTAAAAAAACAACACTTTTTTGACTGTGTTAAATAATAGCAGTCAGTTTCCTTCACACGTGTGCGTTTCAGTGCCTGCCAGGGCACAGTGTCACCCCAGTGCAACTCATATCTGGTGTAACAGTAGTGTACATTTAAAAAAACAACACTGATAGGGGACGTAACAGGGATTAAACTGATAAGAATAGTAATACTTAACACACCACTCCTATCTGGTGGCACATTAGATTGCACGTGCAGTGCCCCAAATTTGAAGTAGGAGGACCGACCAAGCATCTTTTTCCATCTCCCGGTTCCTAAAATCGATGCCATATACACGTCCCCTGATAGGGGACGTAACAGGGATTAAACTGATAAGAATAGAACTACTTAACACACCACTCCTATCTGGTGGCACATTAGATTGCACGTGCAGTGCCCCAAATTTGAAGTAGGAGGACCGACCAAGCATCTTTTTCCATCTCCCGGTTCCTAAAATCGATGCCATATACACGTCCCCTGATAGGGGACGTAACAGGGTTTAAACTGATAAGAATAGTACTACTTAACACACTACTCCTATCTGGTGGCACATTAGATTGCATGCGCAGTGCCCCAAATTTGAAATAGGAGGACTGACCAAGCATCTTTTTCCATCTCCCGGTTCCTAAAATCGAGGCAATATACACGTCCCCTGATAGGGGACGTAACAGGGATTAAACTTATAGGAATAGTACTACTTAACACACCTTATAATAACGCAGAGAGAGGCAATGCAGAGAGAGGAGTCTGAAGAAGAGGAGTCAGAGGAGGAAGGTGGCTTTGAGGAGGTGGAAAACCAAACACAGCAGGCGTCCCAGGGGGCTTGTTGTCACCTTTCGGGGACCCTTGGTGTTGTACGTGGCTGGGTAGAGGAAGAGACCTTCAATGACATCAGTGAGGACAAGGAACGGGACATGGCTAGCTTGGTATGCAACCTTGTGCAAATGGGGAGTTTGCAGTTGTGCAAATGGACTGTTTGCGGTTGTTTGCGGTGCGTTACATGGGTAGTTTGGTCTGTCACTGTGAAGCGGGCGTAACCCTTACACTACCTGATCGATACAACATCATAACTGATGTTTTAAAGCACGTTATTCCAAACAATTTAGGAATGTTAGGTGATTTATGCCCTTTATGGATTAAAACCAGACTCTGCATCAACTATGTAATTTTCCATGGGAGTTTTGCCATGGATCCCCCTCCGGCATGCCACAGTCCAGGTGTTAGTCCCCTTGAAACAACTTTTCCATCACTAATTGTGGCCAGAAAGAGTCCCTGTGGGTTTTAAAATTTGCCTGCCTATTGAAGTCTATGGCGGTTCGCCCGGTTCGCCCGTTCGCGAACAGTTCGCGAACCCAAATTTTAGGTTCGCGACTAGGGGGCATTAGTTCATGTGTTTCATATAGATAACATTGAGCTGATGCGTGTGAATTTACCATGGAGACAGCTCTGATTGGCTAAAATGCAAGTCTGTCAAAAGAACTGAAATGAGGGGGCAGTCTACTGAGGCTTAGATACAAGGTAATTACAGAGGTAAAATATGTATAATTATAACTGTGTTGGTTATGCAAAACTGGGGAATGGGTAATTAAGGGATTATCTATCTTTTAAAATAACAACAATTCTGGTGTTGACTGTCCCTTTAAGCCACAACCTTCCCCAGCTGTCTATAGTCTTGCCAAACCTGCTCAATGTACACCTGCAAATCCACCCTCACACAGCATAGACCTCCCATTCTCAGAAGCCATCCAAGAATGTTGGAAAAAGGACAGGTGGGTTGTCCTATGGGGCAGTTGACAAGTATGCACTGGTCTGTAGTGTGCAAGTCCAGGTCACATACATAACAATGCCCTCATCTCTCAAAAAGTGTCTCAGAAATGGCTGGGAATAAAGCAGTGTGGGGCAGTTCCACTTTATTTACTACTAGTCGATAAGCCTGCACAA
Organism: Bombina bombina; assembly: GCF_027579735.1. Lineage (NCBI taxonomy): Eukaryota > Metazoa > Chordata > Amphibia > Anura > Bombinatoridae > Bombina > Bombina bombina. The sequence goes on from NC_069500.1 coordinate 1,402,469,611, forward strand.
AGGGCAGTCTAATTTTTGTTTAAGCTACAGATGTAGAAACAACCTATTTTGTAACTCTTCTTTTGTATAAATAAGTGAGAAAGCCTGCCCAGAGGGAAGTATTTTGTGGTGACGGAACCACCCTGCCATTTTCGGAATCCACCTGGATGCAGCTTATGCCACATTCAGGTGGATTAAAAAAATGGCAGGGTGGTGAAAGAATACACCTGGATGCAGCATACGCTGCATCCACGTGGATTCTTTCACCACCCTGCCATTTATGGAGTCCATCTGGATGCAGCTTATGCTGCATCCAGGTGAATTCTTTCACCACCCTGCCATCCAGGTGGATTTTTTTCACCACCCCTTTTGCTCTCTCTCCCCCTATTTTTTTGCTCTCCCTCTCCCCCCCTCTCTTTTGCTTTCCCCCCTCTCTTTTGCTCTCTCCCCCCTCTTTTGCGCTCTCTCCCCCTCTCTTTTGCTCTCTCTCTCCCCTCTCTTTTGCTCTCTCTCCCCCTCTCTTTTTCCCTCTCCCCTCTCTTTTGCTCTCTCTCCCCCCTCTCCGTTTGCTCTCTCTCCACCTCTCTTTTGCTCTCTCTCCACCTCTCTTTTGCTCTCCCTCTCCCCTCTCTTTTGCTCTCTCTCTCCCCCTCTCTTTTGCTCTCCCTCCTCCCTCTCTTTTGCTCTCTGTCCCCCTCTCTTTTGCTCTCCCTCTCCCCTCTCTTTTGCTCTCTCTCCCTTCTCTTTTGTTCTCTCCATCTCTCCCCTCTCTTTTGCTCTCTCTCCCCTCTCTTTTTCTCTCTCTGGGCTCTCATTTGCTCTCTCTCTCCCCTCTCTTTTGCTCTCTCCCCCTTTCTTTTGCTCACTCTCTACCCTTCTCATTTGCTCTCTCTCCCTCCTCTCTTTTGCCCTCTCCCCTCTCATTTTCTCTCTCTCCCCCTCTCTTTTGCTCTCTCTCCCCTCTCATTTGCTCTCTCTCCAGCTCTCATTTGCTCCCTCTCCCCCTCTCTTTTGCTCTTTCCCCATTTCTTTTGTGCTCTTTTTCCCCCTCTCTTTTGCTCTGTCCCCCCTCTCTTTTGCTCTGTCCCCCCTCTCTTTTGCTCTCTCCCCCTTCTCTTTTGCTCTCTCCCCCCCTCTCTTTTGCTCTCCCCTCTCTTTTGCTCTCCCTCTCCCCTCCCTTTTGCTCTCTCCCCCTTCTCTTTTGCTCTCTCCCCCTTCTCTTTTGCTCTCTCCCCCTTCTCTTTTGCTCTCTACCCCCTTCTCTTTTGCTCTTTCCCCCCTTCTTTTTTGCTCTCCCCCCCTTCTCTTTTGCTCTCTCCCCCCTTCTCTTTTGCTCTCTCCCCCCTTCTCTTTTGCTCTCTATCTCCCCTCTCTTTTCTGTCTCTCCAGCTCTCATTTGCTCTCTTTCTCCGCCTCTCTTTTCCGCTCTCTTTCCCTCTCCCTCTCTTTTGCTCTCTCCCCCCTCTCTTTTGCTCTCTCCCCCTCTCTTTTGCTCTCCCCTCTCTTTTGCTCTCCCTCTCCCCTCCCTTTTGCTCTCTCCCCCTTCTCTTTTGCTCTCTACCCCCTTCTCTTTTGCTCTTTCCCCCCTTCTTTTTTGCTCTCTCCCCCTTCTCTTTTGCTCTCCCCCCCTTCTCTTTTGCTCTCTCCCCCCTTCTCTTTTGCTCTCTATCTCCCCTCTCTTTTCTGTCTCTCCAGCTCTCATTTGCTCTCTTTCTCCGCCTCTCTTTTCCGCTCTCTTTCCCCCTCTCTTTTGCTCTGCCCCCCCTCTTGTGCTCTCTGTCTCTCCATCTCTTTTGCGCTCTCTCTCCCCATCTCTTTTGCTCTCCCACCTCTCTCTTTTGCACTCCCCTCTCTCCCTGCATCCAGGTGAATTCTTTCACCACCCTGCCATCCAGGTGGATTTTTTCACCACCCCTTTTGCTCTCTCTCCCCCCTTTTTTTTGCTCTCCCTCTCCCCCCTCTCTTTTGCTCTCTCCCCCCTCTTTTGCTCTCTCTCCCCCCTCTCTTTTGCTCTCTCTCCCCCCTCTCTTTTGCTCTCTCTCCCCCCCTCTCTTTTGCTCTCTCTCCCCCCTCTCTTTTGCTCTCTCTCTCCCCCTTTCTTTTGCTCTCTCTCCCCTCTCTTTTGCACTCTCTCCCCGCTCTCTTTTGCTCTCTCTCCCCGCTCTCTTTTGCTCTCTCCCCCTCTCTTTTGCTCTCCCTCTCCCCTCTCTTTTGCTAGCTCTCTTCCCCCCTCTCTTTTGCTCTCTCTCTCCCCCTCTCTTTTGCTCTCCCTCTCCCCTCTCTTTTGCTCTCTCTCTCTTCTCTTTTGCTCTCTCTCTCCCCTCTCTTTTACTCTCTATCCCCTCTCTTTTGCTCTCTCTCCACTCTCATTTGCTCTCTCTCTCCCCCTCTCTTTTGCTCTCTCTCTCCCCTTCTCTTTTGCTTGCTCTCTCCCCTTCTCATTTGCTCTCTCTCTCCACTCTCTTTTGCACTCTCTCTCCCCTTCTCATTTGCTCTCTCTCTCCCCTCTCTTTTGCTCTCTCTCTCCCCTCTCTTTTGCTCTCTCTCCAGCTCTCATTTGCTCTCTCTCCCCCTCTCTTTTGCTCTCTCCCCATTTCTTTGTGCTCTTTTTCCCCCTCTCTTTTGCTCTGTCCCCCCTCTTTTGCTCTCTCCCTCTCTCTTTTGCTCTCTCCCCCCTCTCTTTTGCTCTCCCCTCTCTTTTGCTTTTGCTCTCCCTCCCACCTCTCATTTGTTCTCTCTCTCCCCCTCTCTTTTGCTTGCTCTCTCCCCTTCTCATTTGCTCTCTCTCCCCACTCTCTTTTGCACTCTCTCTCCTCTTTCATTTGCTCTCTCTCCCCCTCTCTTTTGCTCTCTCTCCCCTCTCTTTTGCTCTCTCTCCAGCTCTCATTTGCTCTCTCTCCCCCTCTCTTTTGCTCTCTCCCCATTTTTTTGTGCTTTCTTTCCCCCGTCTCTTTTGCTCTCTCCCCTCTCTTTTGCTCTCTCTCCCCCTCTCTTTTGCTCTCTCTCCCCTCTCATTTGCTCTCTCTCCAGCTCTCATTTGCTCTCTCTCCACCTCTCTTTTGCTCTTTCCCCATTTCTTTTGTGCTCTTTTCCCCCCTCTCTTTTGCTCTGTCCCCCCCCCCTCTCTTTTGCTCTCTCTCCCCCTCTCTTTTGCTCTCTCCCCCCTCTCTTTTGCTCTCTCCCCCCTCTCTTTTGCTCTCCCCTCTCTTTTGCTCTCTCCTCTCTTTTGCTCTCCCTCTCCCCTCTCTTTTGCTTTCTCCCCCCTCTTTTGCTCTCTACCCCCTTCTCTTTTGCTCTCTACCCCCTTCTCTTTTGCTCTTTGCCCCCTTCTTTTTTGCTCTCTCCCCCTTCTCTTTTGCTCTCTCCCCCCTTCTCTTTTGCTCTCTCCCCCTTCTCTTTTGCTCTCTCTCTCCCCTCTCTTTTTCTGTCTCTTCAGCTCTCATTTGCTCTCTCCCCCTCTCTTTTGCTCTCCCTCTCCCCTCTCTTTTGCTCGCTCTCTTCCCCCCTGTCTTTTGCTCTCTCTCCCCCTCTCTTTTGCTCTCCCTCTCCCCTCTCTTTTGCTCTCTCTCTCTTCTCTTTTGCTCTCTCTCTCCCCTCTCTTTTACTCTCTATCCCCTCTCTTTTGCTCTCTCTCCGCTCTCATTTGCTCTCTCTCTCTCCCCCTCTCTTTTGCTCTCTCTCTCCCCTTCTCTTTTGCTTGCTCTCTCCCCTTCTCATTTGCTCTCTCTATCCACTCTCTTTTGCACTCTCTCTCCCCCTCTCTTTTGCTCTCTCTCTCCCCTCTCTTTTGCTCTCTCTCTCCCCTCTCTTTTGCTCTCTCTCCAGCTCTCATTTGCTCTCTCTCCCCCTCTCTTTTGCTCTCTCCCCATTTCTTTGTGCTCTTTTTCCCCCTCTCTTTTGCTCTGTCCCCCCTCTTTTGCTCTCTCCCTCTCTCTTTTGCTCTCTCCCCCCTCTCTTTTGCTCTCCCCTCTCTTTTGCTTTTGCTCTCCCTCCCACCTCTCATTTGTTCTCTCTCTCCCCCTCTCTTTTGCTTGCTCTCTCCCCTTCTCATTTGCTCTCTCTCCCCACTCTCTTTTGCACTCTCTCTCCTCTTCATTTGCTCTCTCTCCCCCTCTCTTTTGCTCTCTCTCCCCTCTCTTTTGCTTTCTCTCCAGCTCTCATTTGCTCTCTCTCCCCCTCTCTTTTGCTCTCTCCCCATTTTGTTGTGCTTTCTTTCCCCCTCTCTTTTGCTCTCTCCCCTCTCTTTTGCTCTCTCTCCCCCTCTCTTTTGCTCTCTCTCCCCTCTCTTTTGCTCTCTCTCCAGCTCTCATTTGCTCTCTCTCCACCTCTCTTTTGCTCTTTCCCCATTTCTTTTGTGCTCTTTTCCCCCCTCTCTTTTGCTCTTCCCCCCCCCCCTCTCTTTTGCTCTCTCTCCCCCTCTCTTTTGCTCTCTCCCCCCTCTCTTTTGCTCTCTCCCCCCTCTCTTTTGCTCTCCCCTCTCTTTTGCTCTCTCCTCTCTTTTGCTCTCCCTCTCCCCTCTCTTTTGCTTTCTCCCCCCTCTTTTGCTCTCTCCCCCTTCTCTTTTGCTCTCTACCCTCTTCTCTTTTGCTCTTTGCCCCCTTCTTTTTTGCTCTCTCCCCCTTCTCTTTTGCTCTCTCCCCCCTTCTCTTTTGCTCTCTTCCCCCTTCTCTTTTGCTCTCTCTCTCCCCTCTCTTTTTCTGTCTCTTCTGCTCTCATTTGCTCTCTCTCTCCCCCTCTCTTTTGCACTCTCTTTCCCCCTCTCTTTTGCTCTGCCCCCCCTCTTTTGCTCTCTCTCTCCCCATCTCTTTTGGTCTCCCACCTCTCTCTTTTGCTTTCCCCTCTCTCCCTGCATCCAGGTGAATTCTTTCACCACCCTGCCATCCAGGTGGATTTTTTCACCACCCCTTTTGCTCTCTCTCCCCCCTTTTTTTTGCTCTCCCTCTCCCCCCTCTCTTTTGCTCTCTCCCCCCTCTTTTGCTCTCTCTCCCCCCTCTAATTTTGCTCTCTCTCCCCCCTCTCTTTTGCTCTCTCCCCACTCTCTTTTGCTCTCTCTCTTCCCTTTCTTTTGCTCTCTCTCCCCCTTTGTTTGCACTCTCTCCCCCTCTCTTTTGCTCTCTCTCCCCCCTCTCTTTTGCTCTCTCCCCCTCTCTTTTGCTCTCCCTCTCTTTTGCTCACTCTCCCCCCTCTCTTTTGCTCTCTCTCTGCACTCATTTGCTCTCTCTCCCCCTCTCTTTTGCTCTCTCTCTCCCCCTCTCTTTTGCTTGCTCTCTCCCCTTCTCATTTGCTCTCTCTCCCCCTCTCTTTTGCTCTCTTTCCCCCTCTCTTTTGCTCTATCCGCCCTCTTTTGCTCTCTCTCTCCCCCTCTCTTTTGCTCTCTCCCCCCTCTCTTTTGCTCTCCCCTCTCTTTTGCTTTTGCTCTCCCTCCCACCTCTCATTTGCTCTCCCTCTCTTTTGCTTTTGCTCTCCCTCTCCACTCTCTTTTGCTTTCTCCCCCCTCTTTTGTTCTCTCCCCTCTCTTTTGCATGCTCTCTCCCCCCCTCTCTTTTGCTCTCCCACCTCTCTCTTTTGCTCTCCCTTCCCCCTCTCATTTGCTCTCGCTCTCTGCTCTCTCTTTTGCTCTCCCTCTCCCCTCTCTTTTTTTCTCTCCCCCCTCTCATTTGCTCTCACTCTCTCCTCTCTCTTTTGCTCTCCCTATCCCCTCTCTTTTGCTCTCTCCCCCCTCTTTTGCTCTCTCCCCCTTTCCTTTTTTTTAATTGGGGCACTCCCACTGCCTCCCCTTCCTACTGAGCCGCCCACCCGCAACCTGCTCACACCTCCCACCTGCACAAGCAGATCGTTACAGACGGTGACACACACAGTGTCACCGACTGTAACGATCAGGCATCGGGCCTCATATGGAGGCGGAGCACCGATTGCGCTCCAGCTCCATATGCGGCAGATGCCTGAAGCTCCAGCTCTCAGCTGTTATGTTACAGCTGAAAGTTGGAACTGCCGACGGCGACGGACGCTTACAAATACAATTATAGTATAGATCATACATAGTTATGTAGTTTGTCTATTAGAGTCAAATACCCCGGCTTTTTTTTTGTTTAAATTTGTTGACAACTTCTTTCTTTTAGTTACTTGTTCTAATTTTCTGGAATGTCATACTTTAGCTGCTCTGCAGAGGATTCTGTGTATTTAAAGGGACAGTATACACCAATGTTCATATAACTACATGTAATATACACTACTATAAAGAATAATAAGCACAGATACTGATATAAAAATCCAGTATAAAACTGTTTAAAAACTTACTTAGAAGCTCTCAGTTTAGCTCTGTTGAAAAGGTAGCTGGAAAGCCCACTGCAAGTGGGAAATAAGACACTCCCCCCTTCCCCTTCTTTTGCATATGAAAAGACCCTTTACAGTACACAAACAGGAGCAAGCTGGAGAAGGTATATGATGGTATTCTCCTAAAACTTTGGGGCTTGGTTAGGAGTCTGAAAATAAGTGCACTGTTATTTAAAAATAAGCAAAACTATAAATTAAATAAACTTTATGGGCTATATAAATAGATCATCTACAAAACATTTATGCAAAGAAAAAATAAGTGTACAATGTCCCTTTAATCAGGACATAAACCCAGATATTTAAATGTTGGAGAACCAAGACACTTTCTACATTTTGGAACAGGTTCTTAATAACTGGTGACAACAGGCTGAAGTTCTGGTTATGCAAAACTGGGGAATTGGTAATTAAGGGATTATCTATCTTTTTAAACAACAAAAACTTTGGTGTTGACTGTCCCTTTAAAGGATTTATTTTTTCATTTATGTTCTTAATAAACTTTTCATCTGTTAACAGACTGCTCTCCTCAGGGTAATGACCATCCACTTCAAAACAAATCTATAGAAAAGAGAGAAGGCGGCAACATAGTGTGATTCTGCAAATATTTGCTAGATATACAATTTTGAATCAAATACACTCACGTGTATTAAAGCACTATAATGTAGTGCAAACTAAGCAGACCGGATCCTCTGAGTTGTCCGGTGAACTCTCTCCAGGTATATATGACAGGAACAACTGCAAGGAGTGTTTCACTCTGATGTGTGCTCTATAAATATAAGAGACAATCCCCACATAGCATTATACTGTATGAATAAAATTATTTTGCTAATAGCTGGATAAATTACACTCACGTGTGGTCTAGCACTGTAATGTAGTGCAGACAAGGCAGGCCAGAGTCTCGGAGCTGTCTGGCAAGCTCTCCTCCACGATCAAGGGACGATCCGATATGCAGCGTCGCCCGCAAATGCCGGCGACGCTGAATTTTGCGCTGGTTTGGTATCACATATACGGCGTAACCTAGAAGTTACGCTCATATATTTCTGCCGTCGCATGTAGTTTTTTGGGCCATAGGCAGGTATACCAAACCAGCGCAGTTTGGTATCCAATATACAGCGTAAGGACTTACGTGGCGAAAATGGAGAAATCTTACTCCATTTTCACCTCGTCACAAAAAGCAGCCGTAGTAAGCCTTACGCTGTCTATTGGAGCCCCGTAACTCCCTAAACTAGCTACAAAATAAACCTAACACCTAACGCATGCGCAATGTCTATCTACCTTTCAACCGCGATCCCCCGCCGCAATTACTAATAAAATATTTAACCCCTAAACCGCCGCTCCCGGACCCCGCCGCCTCCTACATTAACTACCCGCTAATGTGATCCCCTACACCGTCGCCAACTATATTAAACTACCCCCTAAAGTGAGCCCCTTACACCGCCGCGATCTACCTTACCTACCCACTAAAGTGAGCTCCTACCCCGCCGCCATCTTTTTTAAAATTATTAACTCCTAATTTAATCCCCCTACCCCGCCGCCACCTATATTAAATTAATTAACCCCTTATTTAATCCCCCTACCCCACCGCCAGCTATATTAAAATATTTAACCCCTAAAATACTAAAATATCCCTACCACTAAACCTAAGTCTAACCCTAAAAATAGCCCTGAAAAGGGCTTTTTGCGTGGCATTACCCCAAAGTAAACTGCTCTATTGCCAGCCCTTAAAAGGGCTTTTTGCGGGGCATGCCCCAAAGAAAGCTGCTCTTTTACCAGCCCTTAAAAGGGCTTTTGGCGGGGCTTTGTCACAAAGTAAACTGCTCTTTTGCATCTACACCGCCGCCACCTATATTAAATGTATTAACCCCTAATCTAATCCCCCTACACCGCCGCCACCTATAATAAATGTATTAACCCCTAATATAATCCCCCTACACCGCCGCCACCTATATTAAACACATTAACCCCTAATCTAATCCCCCTACACCGCCGCCAGCTATATTAACTATATTAACCCTAATTATATTAGGGTTAATATAGTTATTATATTATATATATTAACTATATTAACCCTAATTATATCAGGGTTAATATAATTAATATCGTTATTATATTATATATATATTAAGTATAATAACCCTATCTAACTCTAACTTCCCTAACTAAACTCTTATTAAAATAAATCTAATATTAATATTATTAATTGAAATATTCCTATTTAAATCTAAATACTTACCTATAAAATAAACCCTAAGATAGCTACAATGTAATTAATAATTACATTGTAGCTATTTTAGGGTTTATATTTATTTTACAGGTAACTTGGTATTTATTTTAACTAGGTACAATAGCTATTAAATAGTTAATAACTATTTAATAGCTACCTAGTTAAAATAATTACCAATTTACCTGTAAAATAAATCCTAACCTAAGTTACAAATACACCTACACTATCAATAAATTAAATAAACTACAAATATCTAAACTAAAATACAATTAAATAAACTAAACTAAATTACAAAAAATAAAAAAAAGATTACAAGATTTTTAAGCTAATTACACCTATTCTAAGCCCCCTAATAAAATAATAAAGCCCCCCCAAAATAAAAAAAATTCCCTACCCTATTCTAAATTAAAAAGTTAGCTCTTTTACCTTACCAGCCCTTAAAAGGGCCTTTTGCGGGGCATGCCCCAAAGAAAACTGCTCTTTTGCCTGAAAAAAAAAACACAATACCACCCCCCAACATTACGACCCACCACCCACATACTCCTATTCTAAACCCACCCAAACCCCCCTTAAAAAAACCTAACACTACCCCCCTGAAGATCTCCCTACCTTGTATTCACCCAGCCGGGCAGAACTCTTCATCCGATCCAGGCGATGTCTTCAATCAAACGGCAGTGAAGTCTTCTTTCATCCCGGCGATGTCTTCAATCAAGCGACAAAGAAGTCTTCTTCCATCCGGGCGATGTCTTCAAGCAAGCGGCAGAGAATCTTCTTCCATCCGGCGATGTCTTCAAGCAAAGCGGCATCTTCAATCTTCTTTCTTCGCTCCTCCGCCATGGAGCATCCATCCAGCACGACGACTTCCTGATGAATGAGGTTCCTTTAAATGACGTCATCCAAGATGGCGTCCGTCGAATCCCGATTGGCTGATAGGATTCTATCAGCCAATCGGAATTAAGGTAGAAAAATATGATTGGCTGATTGAATCATCCAATCAGATTCAAGTTCAATCCGATTGGCTGATTGATTCAGCCAATCGGATTGAACTTGAATCTGATTGGCTGATTCAATCAGCCAATCAGATTTTTCTACCTTAATTCCGATTGGCTGATAGAATCCTATCAGCCAATCGGAATTTGACGGAAGCCATCTTGGATGACATCATTTAAAGGAACCTCATTCGTCGGGAAGTCGTCGTGACGGATGGATGCTCCGCGGCGGAGGAGCGAAGAAAGAAGATTGAAGATGCCGCTTTGCTTGAAGACATCGCCAGATGGAAGAAGACTCTCTGCCGCTTGCTTGAAGACATCGCCCGGATGGAAGAAGACTTCTTTGCTGCTTGATTGAAGACATCGCTGGGATGGAAGAAGACTTCACTGCCGCTTGATTGAAGACATCGCCCGGATCGGATGAAGAGTTCTGCCCGGCTGGGTGAATACAAGGTAGGGAGATCTTCAGGGGGGTAGTGTTAGGTTTTTTTAAGGGGGGTTTGGGTGGGTTTAGAATAGGGGTATGTGGGTGGTGGGTCGTAATGTTGGGGGTGGTATTGTGTTTTTTTTTTTCAGGCAAAAGAGCAGTTTTCTTTGGGGCATGCCCCGCAAAAGGTCCTTTTAAGGGCTGGTAAGGTAAAAGAGCTAACTTTTTAAATTTAGAATAGGGTAGGGAATTTTTTTTATTTTGGGGGGCTTTATTATTTTATTAGGGGGCTTAGAATAGGTGTAATTAGCTTACAAATCTTGTAATCTTTTTTTTATTTTTTGTAATTTAGTGTTTGTTTTATTTTGTAATTTAGTTTAGTTTATTTAATTGTATTTTAGTTTAGATATTTGTAGTTTATTTAATTTATTGATAGTGTAGGTGTATTTGTAACTTAGGTTAGGATTTATTTTACAGGTAAATTGGTAATTATTTTAACTAGGTAGCTATTAAATAGTTATTAACTATTTAATAGCTATTGTACCTAGTTAAAATAAATACCAAGTTACCTGTAAAATAAATATAAATTCTAAAATAGCTACAATGTAATTATTAATTACATTGTAGCTATCTTATGGTTTATTTTATAGGTAAGTATTTAGATTTAAATAGGAATATTTCAATTAATAATATTAATGTTAGATTTATTTTAATAAGAGTTTAGTTAGGGATGTTAGAGTTAGATAGGGTTATTATACTTAATATATATATAATATAATAACGATATTAACTATATTAACCCTAATATAATTAGGGTTAATATAGTTAATATATATAATATAATAACTATATTAACTATATTAACCCTAATATAATTAGGGTTAATATAGTTAATATAGCTGGCGGCGGTGTAGTAGGATTAGATTAGGGGTTAATGTGTTTAATATAGGTGGCGGCGGTGTAGGGGGATTAGATTAGGGGTTAATACATTTATTATAGGTGGCGGCGGTGTAGGGGGATTAGATTAGGGGTTAATACATTTATTATAGGTGGCAGCGGTGTAGGGGGATTTAGAATAGATGCAAAAGAGCAGTTTACTTTGTGACAATGCCCCGCCAAAAGCCCTTTTAAGGGCTGGTAAAAGAGCAGTTTTCTTTGGAGCATGCCCCGCAAAAAGCCCTTTTAAGGGCTGGCAATAGAGCAGTTTACTTTGGGGTAATGCCACGCAAAAAGCCCTTTTCAGGGCTATTTGTAGGGTTAGATTTAGGATTAGTGGTAGGAATAGTTTAGTATTTTAGGGGTTAAATAATTTAATATAGCTGGCGGCGGGGTAGGGGGATTAGATTAGGGGTTAATTCATTTATTACAGGTGGTGGCGGGGTAGGGGGATTAGATTAGGGGTTAAATAATTTAATATAGGTGGCAGCAGGGTAGGGGGATTAGATTAGGGGTTAAATAATTTCATAAATAGTGGTGGCGGGGTAGGGGGATTAAATTAGGGGTTAATAATTTTAAAATAGATGGCGGCGGGGAAGGGGCTCATTTTAGGGGGTAGGTAAGGTAGATGGCGGCGGTGTAAGGGGCTCACATTAGGGGGTTATAGATTTAATATAGCTGGCGGCGGGGTCCGGGAGCGGCGGTTTAGGGGTTAATAACTTTATTAGGTGGCGGCGGGGTCCGGGAGCGGCGGTTTAGGGGTTAATAACTTTTTTTATTGTTAGGATAGTGAGGGGGGATAGCGGATAGAGGGTTAGACGTGTCGGGCTATATTTAGGAGGCGTGTTCGATAGTACGGGTGATTTCATAATTTAGTCAGGTTTTGTAGGCGCCGGCAGTTTCTAAAGTGCCGTAAGTCACTGGCGACTCCAGAAATTTGTACTTACGCAGATTTCTGGACATCGCTGGTTTATCAGACTTACGGCACTTTAGCATCTGACGGCGCCATATATGGGATAGCTCGAGTTGCGAGCTGAAACTGCGGGCGGCGGGGGTTCCCTCGCTTGCGCCGCAAACTACGCTGCATATCGGATCGCGCCCCAAGTGAAACCAGGTGTATGGTGTATCTTTCAGCTTGCTTGCAGAGTTCAAGGTGTGGTTAACAGCCACAACAAAGGTTTGTTATTGTGAATAAAAAAGTGGAATCAAAAATAGCAAGTAACTTAGGAAAACTTAAAAACAAGTGTTTACTAAACACATAGATAAAATACAGCGACGTGTTTCTCAGTAAAATTACTGTTTCCTCTGGCTGATAAAAATGGTAATTACTGTCTACATTATACGCACATGGCTGACCAATCGGAGAGCCAGAAAAACACACACACCCTTACTGGTCACATGACTTAGTAAATAGTGTGTGTTTACAATAGGGATAGGTGTAACATGACAGTTTCATGCAGCATACAAACTATATATCTCTTATTTGTTAAAAATTGTTTTGGTGCATATTAAAACTAAAAATACGATATTTTGGGGGCGGGGCCAGCAGCCAAGCAGGGCAGACGTGTGCAAGAGGGCTCCTGCAGAAATTTACTTAATATAATGTCACACTGGGACCAATTCTTTACAAATTACCCCAAAACCTACCCAGAACCTGCAAGATTGTCTCTACATTATTAGAAGACCTTTTGTTACTTTATCAGTTTTTCCCTCCGACCGACAGTGTCAGCTAGGAAACACCCAGGTTTCTACGGCCTTCTGAAGTAACAGCATCAAGTATGGAGGAGGTCTCTTCGGTCATCCACGAGGCCCTGAGGGAGCTCAGCTTACAAATTTCAGCCGGCTTTGAGGATCTATCAGTCAGCCTAAGGAATATTATGGAGCAACAGGAGGTGCCGATACAAGGCAGGCTGAATATTACAAATCTCTCGATTTGCTTAGTGCAACCACCTTTATCGGTGGAAAGGACAGCGGAGTTAGTGACTGATCTCATTATTGAAACACCCAGTCTCCCTGTGGAACCCACTTTACTCTACAAAGGCTCTACTGTGGGGGATATGATAAGCCCAGTGAGGCTAGAAAATATGCAGCCGATCGCACAGAGGAAGACCCTCTTAGAACCTAGATGGCTGGACACATCCCTTATGATCCGGAACCGGGTGAAACCTTTGCCGCCAGCCTACAGCGTCGCAGTCAGGGACACTACACCTGAGATTGCGAGAATAATCCCCACAGAGCGCTACAGCTACATTGGAGTTACACAGGACTATAACCGCTGCATTTTTTCAGCAATGATCCTTTTGGGAGGTCGCGGTGCGTCTACTTATCTGCCTCCAAATAAGGGACAATCAGAGTGGTATTCCTCAGAGCCGGCATCGCATATTCGCAGTATGCTACCATCTAGGTCTCAGAGGATTGATGGCACATATTACCGCAATCTCTTGAAAGGCCCTTTTGATCCGGGAGGTCACTCCTGGTTACCGCAGGCTCACACTGCTGCAGAGCAGATTCCCACACGAGCCGAACTTTTTGACTTTTTATTTCACACATCACATTGGACTTAGCTGGCTATCATCTTAACCAGAACCATACCCTCACTTGTACGCTACACAGTTTCCCGACCTCATTAGAATCCTACTACCTACTCTGGACTACATGGCTTACGCTCTGGAATGAGGGGATAGGCTAAACCCAAGTAATAATAAATACATCTGGGACTTTATCTAAGTTAAATTAGACTATATGTTTATAACACACTGCTTATATTCCGGTTTTAGCGTTCTGAATATACCCTGTTTTTGTTTAACCAGTCTTCACTCATATAAGTGCATAGTTCAGTTTATTATTCTTTTTATGTCCCATGTTATTGGCAGAAGAATAGACTTTACTGCCCCATCTCCCATGCTAGCAGAGTTTCGCAGAATAGCCCTATATTTTATTTTAGTCTCAGGTTAGTGTATAACTTCACAGCCTCTCCACTGCACCCTGCACTTTTGACGGTCACGTGGGGGTATCGCCTTTCTTAGAACTATCAACCACAAGCTCACTTATATAATGGTAGGGCAGGTATCGGTTAGCTAGCTAGTTTCTGCCTTGGACACCTAATCCTAATATGTGACAATCAGAGCTGATTTCAGAATACCTGAGGTTGCCTCTTCTATCTACGGTTTAATGTTACGCTGACCATTGAATGCCAGTTTATTTTGTGTTATGTTAAATATTTAAGGTTATATTTATTGTCTATCTATAAGCTAACTACATCATACAAGCCTCTACGTATTTACTGGGCTTGAGTCAAGTAAACTCCTATTTGTATTTCATCAGCCTGTATTAACCCTGATGTGTAGTGGGTGGTGCATAGTCCTATAGGGCTTTATATTGTTCTGTCTATTATAACTCTGTTGAGATGCTATCTTACTGTGCTCCCTGCCTGCTCCTAACTCATATAATATAGTTATGCCATAGCTTTATAAATAGGACTTGCGGAACCCCTCTCATATTAATTACAACTCACTGCTATGCTAAAAGGTTGCCCCCTCAAGTGAAAAGAATTTGCAATCTTAGCTGTAAGGACAGGGATAGATAAAATTCTTGTTGGCGACATGATTACAAGGTTATCTATGGTGTTTAGCTCGCACAAATTTTGTCTATGTATTTACACTATGCCTAGATGACCATGGTAATACTCAGGAGAGCCCAATTTGAGGTAATGTTGTCACATAGTCATTTATTGTCCCAGATAGAAATGTCCTAACCTGAATTGATTGGACATGATTGTCTTAAGTACATTGTGAACTCTTTAAGCTATTGAGTTTCTACCCTACTGTTCTAAGAGGTCTTACCATGTTTATCATTCTCTCACGTTGTACATTTTACTAATTGGAGACTTCATTTCTATATGCTCTATGCTTAATTCCAAGCATCCTACAGCTGAATGATCTCAAGTGCCCTATTACTTATTTCACTCTTCTACACTATTATATTTCACCTTTACTGAGGTCTGAGATGGGCTGTGCGGACCCTCTACTCAACAGCTTATCTTTTATTTGCGCTAGTATCTAGCTTATTGTCTAGCTGATAACACTAACCTTTTCCTTATCTGTATGATGAGTGGTGCCCCTACTTGAGTAATACAGTTCTGACTATGTATAACCTGCACCTACCACAATCCAGTTGCATGTACTAACATACTTTACTTTGCCTCACTACATAGTTGACAGAGAGGTATTTGTTGTAAACTGCCATATTGGTCCTGACTATATATATAGACCTTCACTTTATCCCTCATTAGGTCAATTACCAGCAGAGTATAGCTGACACACAACTATATTTACTTATTTTACATGGTTATATACTTTTAGCTACCAGCTGCTTTTGATATATTTACTACACGGCACTAGTGTGACTGTGTTTCGTGCAGCCTCCTCTAGATATCTAGCGTTTATAGCACATACGTAATATCCAGCACGGGCCTGTTGGTCCTATATGGCCTTCTCTAGATATTTGGTTCTTGTGCTGAGCCAGTAGGTCTGGTCTTCTAATTATAGCTGTTCATGTGACATTATAAGGACCCTGAATCAATACTATAATACTGGAGGGATGGAGAGTCTTGACATTGTGGGTGATACCCTAACTCAATCTACCCAAGGCATTAATATAGAGTAACTTCCCTAGCAGTGTCTTTGAAAACTTAGAGCCCCAATAATAGTAACTACACTCCTGACTTGTTGGCTGGCTCCGCCCTCCACCCCCCCCCTATTCTATATCGAGCGGCTCTTGCCCGCTGCATTCCTTCCCCCTTTAAAACTGTAAGGCTAACTCCCCCCGGGCCCTATTACTAACTGAACAGATATTCTAACTTACCATCTATATGGCCCGGAGAGGACCATCTCTGGCCTAATATATATACAAATTGCGCAAGACCGTGATACATAACTATATTCTCATAGTTTAGGGTTTATTTATTTCCTATGTTTTATAAAACATCATTTTATTTTACCCTGTTTGCACTCTAATAATCTGTGAGAGTTACCACTTCATCCTGTTATGTACTGTATGGTATGCGGTCTACCATGTAAAGTTAAATGAAAAATGAGAAATACCTTTTCAGTGAAGCAACATCTCGATGAAGATTATATTAAGTTTTATGGAAATATTTTTTGTATGTTCTCTCTCACCTCACTTGACCAAGTCTATTGAAAATTCCTTGTTAACCTCAGTAATAACTGTTTAGTAAGGAGCCATATTGCTTAAAGTGAGGTTTCATTCAAGATTCTCAGATGCATTGTTGACGCTTGTATTGTTGTGATGAGTTGGACTCGCAGATTTGTTGCGATTATTTGATGTTATTGTCATTTCTCAATAAAAAACTTTATTTAATAAAAAAAAATAAAAAAATACATTACTATTGAAATTGACTAAACTAATAGAGACCATGGCCTCTATTTAACAAAGTCCGGCGGACCTGATCCGACAGTGCGGATCAGGTCCGCCAGACCTCGCTGAATGCGGAGAGCAATACGCTCTCCGTATTCAGCATTGCACCAGCAGCTCACAAGAGCTGCTGGTGCAACGCCGCCCCCTGCAGACTCGCGGCCAATGGGCCACCAGCAGGGAGGTGTCAACCCAATTGTACTCGATCGGGTTGAATTCTGGCGATGTCTGTCCGCCTGTTCAGAGCAGGTGGACAGGGTTATGGAGCAGCGGTCTTTGTGACCGCTGCTTCATAACTGCTGTTTCTGGCGAGTCTGAAGACTCGTCAGAAACACGTGCCCATAAGCTCACTACGGAGCTTGTTAAATGGGCGCCCATATTGTCTTGTCTACAAATGATGATTTATATATATATATACAAACTATTGCACATGTCTAACACACATCTGCAGGAACAAACTAAATTATATATATATATATAAACTATTGCACATGTCTAACACACATCTGCAGGAACAAACTAAATTATATATATATACAAACTATTGCACATGTCTAACACACATCTGCAGGAACAAACTAAATTATATATATATACAAACTATTGCACATGTCTAACACACATCTGCAGGAACAAACTAAATTATATATATATATACAAACTATTGCACATGTCTAACACACATCTGCAGGAACAAACTAAATGATATATATATACAAACTATTGCACATGTCTAACACACATCTGCAGGAACAAACTAAATTATTTATATATACAAACTATTGCACATGTCTAACACACATCTGCATGAACAAACTAAATTATATATATATATATACAAACTATTGCACATGTCTAACACACATGTGCAGGAACAAACTAAATTATATATATATACACACTATTGCACATGTCTAATACACATCTGCAGGAACAAACTAAATTATATATATATACAAACTATTGCACATGTCTAACACATATCTGCAGGAACAAATTAAATTATATATATATATACAAACTATTGCACATGTCTAACACACATCTGCAGGAACAAACTAAATTATATATATATACAAACTATTGCACATGTCTAACACACATCTGCAGGAACAAACTAAATTATATATATATACAAACTATTGCACATATCTAACACACATCTGCAGGAACAAACTAAATTATATATATATACAAACTATTGCACATGTCTAACACACATCTGCAGGAACAAACTAAATTATATATATATACAAACTATTGCACATGTCTAACACACATCTGCAGGAACAAACTAAATTATATATATATACAAACTATTGCACATGTCTAACACACATCTGCAGGAACAAACTAAATTATATTTATATACAAACTATTGCACATGTCTAACACACATCTGCAGGAACAAACTAAATTATATATATATACAAACTATTGCACATGTCTAACACACATCTGCAGGAACAAACTAAATTATATATATATACAAACTATTGCACATGTCTAACACACATCTGCAGGAACAAACTAAATTATATTTATATACAAACTATTGCACATGTCTAACACACATCTGCAGGAACAAACTAAATTATATATATATACAAACTATTGCACATGTCTAACACACATCTGCAGGAACAAACTAAATTATATATATATATATACAAATTAATACACATGTCTAACACACATCTGCAGGAACAAACTAAATTATATATATATATACAAACTATAGCACATGTCTAACACAAATCTGCAGGAACAAACTAAATTATATATATATACAAACTATTGCACATGTCTAACACACATCTGCATGAACAAACTAAATTATATATATATACAAACTATTGCACATGTCTAACACACATCTGCAGGAACAAACTAAATTATATATATATACAAACTATTGCACATGTCTAACACACATCTGCAGGAACAAACTAAATTATATATATATACAAACTATTGCACATGTCTAACACACATCTGCATGAACAAACTAAATTATACAGGGAGTGCAGAATTATTAGGCAAATTAGTATTTTGACCACATCATCCTCTTTATGCATGTTGTCTTATTCCAAGCTGTATAGGCTCGAAAGCCTACTACCAATTAAGCATATTAGGTGATGTGCATCTCTGTAATGAGAAGGGGTGTGGTCTAATGACATCAACACCCTATATCAGGTGTGCATAATTATTAGGCAACTTCCTTTTCTTTGGCAAAATGGGTCAAAAGAAGGACTTGACAGGCTCAGAAAAGTCAAAAATAGTGAGATATCTTGCAGAGGGATGCAGCACTCTTAAAATTGCAAAGCTTCTGAAGCGTGATCATCGAACAATCAAGCGTTTCATTCAAAATAGTCAACAGGGTCGCAAGAAGCGTGTGGAAAAACCAAGGCGCAAAATAACTGCCCATGAACTGAGAAAAGTCAAGCGTGCAGCTGCCAAGATGCCACTTGCCACCAGTTTGGCCATATTTCAGAGCTGCAACATCACTGGAGTGCCCAAAAGCACAAGGTGTGCAATACTCAGAGACATGGCCAAGGTAAGAAAGGCTGAAAGATGACCACCACTGAACAAGACACACAAGCTGAAACGTCAAGACTGGGCCAAGAAATATCTCAAGACTGATTTTTCTAAGGTTTTATGGACTGATGAAATGAGAGTGAGTCTTGATGGGCCAGATGGATGGGCCCGTGGCTGGATTGGTAAAGGGCAGAGAGCTCCAGTCCGACTCAGACGCCAGCAAGGTGGAGGTGGAGTACTGGTTTGGGCTGGAATCATCAAAGATGAGCTTGTGGGGCCTTTTCGGGTTGAGGATGGAGTCAAGCTCAACTCCCAGTCCTACTGCCAGTTTCTGGAAGACACCTTTTTCAAGCAGTGGTACAGGAAGAAGTCTGCATCCTTCAAGAAAAACATGATTTTCATGCAGGACAACGCTCCATCACACTCCACAGCGTGGCTGGCAAGAAAGGGTATAAAAGAAGAAAATCTAATGACATGGCCTCCTTGTTCACCTGATCTGAACCCCATTGAGAACCTGTGGTCCATCATCAAATGTGAGATTTACAAGGAGGGAAAACAGTACACCTCTCTGAACAGTGTCTGGGAGGCTGTGGTTGCTGCTGCACGCAATGTTGATGGTGAACAGATCAAAACACTGACAGAATCCATGGATGGCAGGCTTTTGAGTGTCCTTGCAAAGAAAGGTGGCTATATTGGTCACTGATTTGTTTTTGTTTTGTTTTTGAATGTCAGAAATGTATATTTGTGAATGTTGAGATGTTATATTGGTTTCACTGGTAAAAATAAATAATTGAAATGGGTATATATTTGTTTTTTGTTAAGTTGCCTAATAATTATGCACAGTTATAGTCACCTGCACACACAGATATCCCCCTAAAATAGCTAAAACTAAAAACAAACTAAAAACTACTTCCAAAAATATTCAGCTTTGATATTAATGAGTTTTTTGGGTTCATTGAGAACATGGTTGTTGTTCAATAATAAAATTAATCCTCAAAAATACAACTTGCCTAATAATTCTGCACTCCCTGTATATATATACAAACTATATAATTTAGTTTGTTCATGCAGATGTGTGTTAGACATGTGCAATAGTTTGTAAATTTAGTTTGTTCCTGCAGATGTGTGTTAGACATGTGCAATAGTTTGTGTATATATATATATATATATATATATATATATATATATATATACAAACTATTGCACATGTCTAACACACATCTGCATGAACAAACTAAATTATATATATATATACAAACTATTGCACATGTCTAACACACATCTGCAGGAACAAACTAAATTATATATATATATATATATATATATATATATATATATATATATATATATATATATATATATACACAAACTATTGCACATGTCTAACACACATCTGCAGGAACAAACTAAATTATATATATATACAAACTATTGCACATGTCTAACACACATCTGCATGAACAAACTAAATTATATATATATATACAAACTATTGCACATGTCTAACACACATCTGCAGGAACAAACTAAATTATATATATATATATATATATATATATATATATATATATATATATATATATATATATATATATATATATATATATATATATATACAAACTATTGCACATGTCTAACACACATCTGCAGGAACAAACTAAATTATATATATATACAAACTATTGCACATGTCTAACACACATCTGCATGAACAAACTAAATTATATATATATATACAAACTATTGCACATGTCTAACACACATCTGCAGGAACAAACTAAATTATATATATATACAAACTATTGCACATGTCTAACACACATCTGCATGAACAAACTAAATTATATATATATACAAACTATTGCACATGTCTAACACACATCTGCATGAACAAACTAAATTATATATATACAAACTATTGCACATGTCTAACACACATCTGCAGGAACAAACTAAATTATATATATATACAAACTATTGCACATGTCTAGCACACATCTGCAGGAACAAACTAAATTATATATATATACAAACTATTGCACATGTCTAACACACATCTGCATGAACAAACTAAATTATATATATATACAAACTATTGCACATATCTAGCACACATCTGCAGGAACAAACTAAATTATATATATATACAAACTATTGCACATGTCTAACACACATCTGCAGGAACAAACTAAATTATATATATATATATATATATATATATATATATATATATATATATATATATATATATATATATATATATATATATATATATATATATACAAACTATTGCACATGTCTAACACACATCTGCAGGAACAAACTAAATTATATATATATACAAACTATTGCACATGTCTAACACACATCTGCATGAACAAACTAAATTATATATATATACAAACTATTGCACATGTCTAACACACATCTGCAGGAACAAACTAAATTATATATATATACAAACTATTGCACATGTCTAACACACATCTGCATGAACAAACTAAATTATATATATATACAAACTATTGCACATGTATAACACACATCTGCAGGAACAAACTAAATTATATATATATATACAAACTATTGCACATGTCTAACACACATCTGCAGGAACAAACTAAATTATATATATATACAAACTATTGCACATGTCTAACACACATCTGCAGGAACAAACTAAATTATATATATATACAAATTATTGCACATGTCTAACACACATCTGCAGGAACAAACTAAATTATATATATATATACAAACTATTGCACATGTCTAACACACATCTGCAGGAACAAACTAAATTATATATATATATATATATACAAACTATTGCACATGTCTAACACACATCTGCAGGAACAAACTAAATTATATATATATACAAACTATTGTACATGTCTAGCACACATCTGCAGGAACAAACTAAATTATATATATATATACAAACTATTGCACATGTCTAACACACATCTGCATGAACAAACTAAATTATATATATATACAAACTATTGCACATGTCTAACACACATCTGCAGGAACAAACTAAATTATATATATATATACAAACTATTGCACATGTCTAACACACATCTGCAGGAACAAACTAAATTATATATATATACAAACTATTGCACATGTCTAACAAACATCTGCAGGAACAAACTAAATTATATATATATACAAACTATTGCACATGTCTAACACACATCTGCATGAACAAACTAAATTATATATATATACAAACTATTACACATGTCTAACACACATCTGCAGGAACAAACTAAATTTTATATATATATATATATATAT
Source organism: Bombina bombina (assembly GCF_027579735.1). Classification (NCBI taxonomy): domain Eukaryota; kingdom Metazoa; phylum Chordata; class Amphibia; order Anura; family Bombinatoridae; genus Bombina; species Bombina bombina. The sequence goes on from NC_069500.1 coordinate 1,402,491,779, forward strand.
ATATATATATATATATATATATATATATATATATATATATATATATATATATATATATATATATATATATATATATATATATATATACAAACTATTGCACATGTCTAACACACATCTGCATGAACAAACTAAATTATATATATATATATATATATACAAACTATTGCACATGTCTAACACACATCTGCAGGAACAAACTAAATTATATATATATATATATATATATATATATATATATATATATATATATATATATATATATATATATATATATATACATATACAAACTATTGCACATGTCTAACACACATCTGCAGGAACAAACTAAATTATATATATATACAAACTATTGCACATGTCTAACACACATCTGCAGGAACAAACTAAATGATAACAATGCACGTTATTCTCACTTATTATATAATAAAGGGACCGTATTGCAATTCCTTGTACAGATGTATATTGAATTATATTGTATAAGCTATTGTGAATCATTCAACGCTAATGTGCATAGCATCAAACTGTCAGCAGATCACTTTTTTGATCAGTACTGTGCAATTCTAATCTACTATCATACATATGTGAAAATATTAAAGTATGTGGTAGAGAAGTGCTAAATTGTAGAATTAATTAGTGTTCTTATATTAATATTGTTGAAATGGTTATTGCGGCTTGCACTACATTTGAGTGCTTTAAACTAATCAAACAAGATAAATGTGTTTTAAATCACAGAGTAAGTGCACAGTTGCAGCAAATCATTTAGATACATGTGTTATAAATCACAGAATAAGTGCACAGTTGCAGCAGATCCTTTAGATAAATGTGTTATAGATCAGAGTTATCTGCTGCAACTATGCACTTATTCTGTGATTTATAACACATTAGTCTAAACTATCTGCTGCAACTATGCACTTACTCTGATCTATAACACATTTATCTAAAGGATCTGCTGCAACTGTGCACTTATTCTGTGATTTATAACACATTTATCTAAATGATTTGCTGTAACTTTGCACTTACTCTCGGCTAGATTTAGAGTTCGGCGGTAGATGGGCTGTTAACGCCACGCGTGTTTTATGTCTAACGCACGTCATTGTTTGACTCCGGTATTTAGAGTTAATATAAGACCATCTAACGATGCTCCTAACGCGTGTATGTCACACGCGTAATCCTGCCCGCGTTAGACAGTCTCCCATAGAGATCAATGGGAAAGGCAAAAAATAGCTTTTTTCACCTAACACTCGATCTCGCGAGAATACGCACAGCTCGGTCATATGACGCATACCACATCATGCACAACAATAACACGCCGCAAATGTCACAACATCAATCAATCAACAAAGCACACAAGCATTACACATTCACAAGCGGGGGAAGTTTTAATACTATTTATACGGGGAATACGCATATACTTTAAGATGCGGAAAATCGCACAATAACAACAAGGATTAAAAAATATATACATACACTAAAAAAAAAATCGCATTCAATATCATTATATATTATGAAAAACATACATATACAACACTTCACGAAGAACACACCATCGCAAATTCACATTTAAAAAGAATACTATTGGACAATGTTAGAGAAAACGACCACTATGACATCATCGCATTCTACACATTCCACAAATACCAACTCAAAATGAGCATGCGCAAATTAACACACCTAATACACATTGCAATAATATTAATTGCTAATAAAGCACACCTGAACACTAATTACAATGGAAATTGGGACATCATTAAACATTTACACAGGGTATATAAGCACCACACA